>NW_020528464.1:0-55709 GCF_003368295.1 Carassius auratus
AAGATCTTCATGGCAGCCCATTAAAATAAATGTTTGGTTTACATGAGTAAATTGACAATATATAAAGCTACTGTTGTAGCCTACAGTAATAATAATACGTCTCTATAATAATAATAATTATGCCTAGATGGTTGCTTGTTTTTTACTTGTTTTGTTGTAAAGAGATTATCTGATTAATAGATCTTTTTTTATATTCCTAGACTTATTTGTTGCAGTTTTTTTATACAGTTATATTGTAAAACTTAAATACCTTTTTTTAGTTTGCGGTGTTAGATTTTTGGCTGCATTTGAAGTTCTTTTTTGCATATGAAAATAAATAATACTGTCAAATTCATGTTAGATAATAAAAATACTGTAATAAATACAGTAGTTCACCATGTATTTGTTCATGTTTTATTGAGGGATCTGTCTGAAGCACACCATAAAAAGAATTCTAGCAATTTACACAGGGCTAGTAGTATATACAGCTGTATATACAGATACACACCCAGGTATCGGATCAGTACTCGGTATCGGCCGATACCCTGAGCCCAGGTATCGGAATCGGTATCGGGAAGAGAAAAAGGGTATCGGAACATCTCTAATTTATACAAAGTTTTCCAATTTATACAGACATCAGTAAATAAAAGCCACATTATGATTACACTTAGACCTGAAAATTGCATATAAATTATTACTAAAATATTTATTTTAAAATATAATTTATGTTGAATATCTATAACTCCAACAAAATGTGTTTGTGTGTGTGTGTGTAAATATGCATAAGGGATATTGGTATAATAGTTTAACAATTTAATTTGTGTATTTCTGTGTGAGAACAAATTTTCCAATTTGGATGTGTTTTACTGGCTATACTTTTTTGTGTTTGCTTGGACGCCAACAGCATCCATGTCATAAAGGCCTTAAAACTTCTATGTAATTTGAATTCAAAGAGAACATCTGCATTTATAAAGATGTTCTAATGATCAGCCTTTTTTCCACATTTCATATAAATATAAATAGAGATTGTTGGTTATTGCTTTTTTAACCCCCAAGCAGCAACTCACTGTGGATGCTCCTGGAACTTGTCAAGTGACTTTTTGTTTACAATTTTCCCTCTAAAAATATTGTCAGGTTACTTTTTGTTTACATTTTTCTCTCCTATATATATATTCATACAAATTGCTTGTGTTAACTTGTCTCTTTATCACTGAACTTCTGTCCCTCATGTAAATGCACTCAGATGCCTTTTTTACGTACATGTGTGGATAAGATAACTACTCATATGACAGCTTTGGTAAACGTTTCATTATCCCATAGTTCACATGCATAACGAGCATGCAGGTCACATTTGCACGTGTAATACTTACTGCCTGCATATCAGCAAGACCTTCACTTACGTTCAATACGTTTCTGAATAACAGAGGACATGCATTTATTTACTGTTGGGTAAACAGGGGAAACTAGGCTATAGCTGTCTATGGGCTATATAGGCTAGGCCTAATTGTAAAATATCCAAACGTTTTACTTTTATTTTTGGGATCATTATTCTCAATGGTGATTACCATTATTGTAGTGTATTGTTACAAAAATTAATTAAACAGAATGTAATTAAAATGTTTCCCCCCAAATGCATAAAGGTAGTCACTGATACTGCAGGACGTGCTGGAAAGACTACAGAATGTGATTTACCTGAATAATTTCTAAAGATGAGCTACCTGTGTGTCGGAATAGCTGATATTACGTCCTCATGTTGATCAGAATTAAACACAAATCACAATCTGATAAATCTGTTGGGTTGAAATTAAGCACGAAGCTCCCCCAAGTGTTAAAATCCCGTCATTATTTTTACATCTACATAATCATTTAACGGACGTTTTATCTAAAGCGACTTACAAATGAGAACCAACGAGAGAACAACAACAGTATACAAGTGCCATGACAAGTCTCAGTTAGTCTAGTGCAGAAAACACAGACAGTTTTTTTTTTTTATAAGAATATGATAGACAAGAAAATAAAAGGTAAGTGCAAGTATTATTTTGTCTAAACAGTTTTATTTCAATACTATAAAATTTACAGAAAGGGACATTTAATTTTTTTTTTTTCGTTGCAAATGTGAGATCCGGTAAGATCAATTCAAAATGAACAGCACATACCACATCAGCACTGGTTCCAAGACCCCTTATGAAGGACAGAAGCACACACACATTCAGTTAAAAGACAATGGAGATTTATTTGTTGAAACTCAGAAATAAAGATTCACAGAGTTCATTCAGTAGCAAAATAATACAGATTTTATAAACTACATGAAATTTTATGAAATTGAAAATTATTTAATTGAGATTGAAATGATCAAAGACCAACTGTTGCAGAACTATTTAAATTTTTTATCAGTATTCAGCTTAAAAAAAATTCTGTCTGTAATTCACTTTTTGACCATACAAAAATCTTTAATTCCACAATATTGTTTAAATGGTTGTTGTATCATAGGTCGGAGCAATGTCTTAGCAGGACCAATAGATGAATAAAATTATATTGTATTAAAGTTGTCAACAAAACGTTATATTTTGGTCATCCTGCCAAATTGCTCTGTACCATTACATTCCTGGACAAAGCCAATAAATCATCATTAAAGAAAATTAAAATTAAAAATTTAAATTTGCAGAAACATTATTCCCCTTCCGTCATCCACACATATAGTTGAATTGGTTCAGAATTGGATAATTTTAGCATTACATCACTTGTTAACCAATGAATCCTCTGCAGTGAATGGGTGCCATCAGAAGAGAGTCCACTCCAAACAGGTGATAATATTGCTTTCTTCAGTGATGAAAATTTTTCATATTTTGGCCAGAAGCAACAGTTAAAAGTTACAATGCCTTAATGATGCATTCACTGCAGAAGATATGTTGGTGACCTAATGATGTAATGCTAATTTTCCCCAATTCTGGTCAGATGAAGAAACAAACTCATCTACATTTTGGATGGCATGAGGGTCATTAATTGTCAAATGTTCATTTTTGTGTGAACTTTTCCTTCAGACTAAATGCTACTTTAATGATTTATTTCAATATTCAAAATTCTGTATGAATAAGTCTCAGATATTTTAACTTTTGATATACGAGTTCATGGATAAACTGGTGTATGAGGTATTAGTCGAAGCTGGTGTTGTATTTCCAAATGGCAGTCATTTAAAAAAAAATATATTATGACCATTTAGCTTTTTCAAATAAAGTCCTCGAAAAGTCTCTTTCTTTCTTTTATCATTTATTTATTTGTATTATTATTTTGTGGTTCCATTCCGATGAAGTAGCGATTTCAAAAAAAAAAAAAAAAAGGACTGATAAAAACCATAGGGTTAACCCACCTGCAAACGAAAATAATTTGAGTGAGTCCAGTACTTTATCTAGTATACTAAGACAATACTGGGAACATGAGTATATTGTGAATAATACCCAAGTACAGTACAAACATTTTCATTATTGAAAATACTAGGTCTACACTAGTTTCTACGTCATCTGGCTCAGTTTCTGGTTGTTTTACGTTGAATGAAACTGCGCATTATTTTTCCGAAGAGCGCGGAATTGTATGACCCGGTATTCTCCAAACCCAACTACGCAAGGTTTGCAAACTTAGCCCTAGTAATGTGATCGACGACAGCGGAGGAAACGCGCCAGCTGTACGGAGAGGCTTAAAGAGACATCAGCGAAGAGGGAGAAAAAATGATAATGGCTTCAAGGAATGAGCATTAAAACCGACAAAATGGAAACTGTCATCGATTTATAATACAGAGATCTAGGTAAAAGTGTCTAATCTGTTGATACGACTTCCTCCTTGGACGATTTATGGGAAATTCCGTGAACGTAATTTAAACCAATTTCGACTGTTCAGGATTAAGGAGTTGCCCGGTTAATGGCTGGCAACAAAATATCTGTGTTTGTCCAACAAATATTGCTTTGACGCATGTATCATGTGAATGTAGACAATAACAAGCTGTCTTTTATTTTCCATAACCCCGCTGGTGTTGTTATGCGGGTTTGGTAACTCTCGTTAGCTCGCTGGAGCGCAGGCCACATATCGTTAGCTTGTTTGGGCTAGTTAGCGCCGTTAGCCGTGTTCACTCATTTCTGCTGCTTAGTTGGCAACTCAGTGGCTAACTTGACAACATTAGCTCTTCAGCACTCGAGGATTCACAAGAAACGTCTCTTCTTTGCGGTCTTTACGTTCGTAAAATGTACTTTTACAAAGGGAACACAACGTACCAAAATATGTTCGGAGTTCATCTTACCAACGCAAGTTTCTTTCTCATACTTTGGTTTCGAGCTGGATTCGGCTAGCAGGCACATTTGGCTAATTTATTTTCCGCGAGTAACTTAAGCTTTTAGATATCGTTTCGACATAAATGTCTGACAGTATAGCGTGTTTTCGGACTAAAAGTCGGTCATCGGTAAAACCAGCTTCCGAATCGAGAGAGAAGGCCACTGTGCAGGCCTGATAGCACATTTGTTGGCGTTTGTAAAACAGTTTTGTTGTCGATGCATTAGATCTGGCCTGATCCGACATGAGACGATGAATTATAGTCTTAGCTGGATGGTTCACTTTATAGATTTTATAATGTTTAATTATAGTTTATGATACTTATACCTTGTTTTGGAAGTGGAATTAATGCTACAAGTCCACAGGCAGTTAGTATAAACATTTTTTTTAGACTGATCAAATGTTGTGCATCATAAAATGTTTGGATGTAAAGACAACCGTTTTCTTTGTCATAAGATGTAATCTGTCAATAGTTTAATTGACAGTTCTTTATTAAGATGCATTATTTCAGTGAGTTCATTCAGAGTGGATTACAAGGAACATTTTGTTGGAAGGTCATTTAGATGTTTTTATGTCACCATAAGCAGTGAATATGTCTTTGACAAGGAGCTCTATCTATCTATCTAGCTAGCTATTTATCTGTCTGTCTGTCTCTTGTTCTATTTTAATGTTAATAATATGTTTACTGGGCATGAATTCTTTTACGTTTGATTTTAAGGGGACATTCTCTGTTAAAAATTCAATCTCATTTGTATAGTGCATTTCACAATACATATTCTTTCAAAGCAGCTTTGCTGAAAGGGAATTAATGGTATCAAATGGGTTTCCGTGGTACAATCAGGATGTAATCTGTTGTTGGTCAGAGTAGTATCTATATGTCAGTAGTATACAGCTAATATAATACAGGTTAAATGGCTAGTTTTATATGTCTGTCAAAGGAAAATAAAACCATGGATGGCATCATCTGTAACATCTGGTGAGGTGCCTCCATCCAGTATCAACACAACCGAGACGTTCTATCCAAGATGAATCCGCCTTGGCTCGTCTTCTCATGACCTCAAGCCTCATCTCGAGCTCCTGAGGGATGTATTTTTAGAGCTGGAAGTCAGAAACGCTAGATAACATTTCCTGCAGGGAGATGGTCTCCGGTTTCGTGTCTCTCAAATGTTCAGACTTAAGCGTTTCATAGAGGCAGTGATGGTGCAGTTTTCTCCCTGCATTTTTTTTTTTTTTGTACGTGTTCTGTTTTATTTGAGATATTACAAGAGATTAAAGCTTTAAAACAAAGCCAACTGTGTTTAAGGAGGACTTGTATATGCTTATGTATAAATGTTTTAATTCATTGTCTTGCCTCATAGTGTTAAAATCCGCTGTGTTAGCTGTAATAGATTTAGAAGTTGTTATTGGTAATGCAAGAAAGCTTTCTTATTTAGCCCTGGCCTCTGAGATAAAAAGGGGGTTAAAAATTTTTTATTTTGGGGGTTTCTTTCAAAATGTTTCTATTAAGAGTTGTTAAGGTGTTTTCTAAATCATTAATATATTAATGGGATCGTTCACCCGGGTATAACATTACTTTCCAAACCTGTATGTAGGGTTGCAAAAAGGTGTAATATTTCCTAAACCTTTTGGAAGTTTCTGGAAATTTTCCACCCCTTTGCATCCCTAAATGTCTTAATGGGAAATGTGTTATTTTTGACTGAACTGTCCCTTAAAATGATAAATACAAAGTGTGTTCCTCACCTCCATAGTAGAACATGTGCCAATGCAGTTCTCTTTATGTACTTTTAAGCAGTCTATTTAGTGCTAATTGTGCCTTTTCTCTGCCCCAGATATTATAAAGTGATAAGCAGCTGATGTTCCGCCTGTTTCCTCTCAACGCAAACTTTGATATGCTCTGCATTGATACTTGGACTCAAGGAATGCCTGTCATATCTCTGCAAAACCACCTGGAGTGGACGCAAAGGATGGAAACCGATGCCAGACACCGCCTCACTATTACCAGCTAGGGTCGTGTGCATCTGTCTTTCTCCCAAGGAACGTGGTTGGATTTAAGGAAGATTTCCAAATGATGTCTTCATCCTGAATTGCATTGACCTTGGATTGTCTGCTATACCTTCCCTGCCTTTAAAAGAAGTTAATGTTTAGTTTAATCTATATGTGTAGAGCCGTGTTGTGGATAAGCCATTCCCTCCACTCTCTTTCTCTCTAAATTCCTCTCCTCCATCCCGTTCCCTGTGCCCCTGTTGTTAGTTGTTTTGGTGGCTCTGTGATTTTATGGCAGTGGAGTAATCGTGGAGAGGCCGGGGTATCACAAGCTTATGGATTTTGATAAGAGAGGAGTAGGAGGAGGAGGAAAAGGGGAGGCGGAGGAAGGAAAGAGAATGTCTAAGACTGGTGGGAGCAGGACAGGGCATGGGGGTGGCCGAGGGTCCTGGGTCCAATTCTGGGGTGCTTATGGTTGGCCCTAATTTCCGAGTGGGAAAGAAGATCGGCTGCGGTAACTTTGGAGAGCTTCGACTCGGGAAAAATCTTTACACCAATGAATATGTGGCCATTAAACTGGTAAGTTCCTCACAAAAACAGTTGATATTGTGTTTTATATTAGAAGTTAATGCACCTGAAATTCATCTGCTGCCTTGTAGTGTATGTGTGTGCTGTTTAAAAAAAAAAAATTATGTGTAGCCAAGTGTGGTGTCCCATACCTGGAATTTTTGCTCTGCATTTAACCCATCCAAGTGCACACACACAGCAGTGAGTAGTGAACACACACACAACAGTGGCCAGCCATTTTTGCTATGGTGCCCGAGGAGCAGTTGGGGGTTCGGTGCCCTACTCAAGGGTCTCTCGTGGTATTGAAGGTGGAAGAGAGCTCTGTTCATTCATCCCCCCACCTATAATCCTTGCCGGAACCTGCAACCTTTGGGTTACAAAATAAATTCACAGTAGTTTATATTATAACATCTAAACCACATTACATTAATATGCAGTGCTTGTGTTCGCTTTTGTTCACCCAGTTCCGTTTGGAAGAATAATCTTTTTACGCTTACTCATTACCATGTAATTACTTGAACCTTTTATTCTACAGTTCCCACGGATATGACTTTTTTAAAAAACCTATATGCTGAACATCCATATTTTTTCAATTTCCTAACCTGTGGTGTGGAATGTACTCTTAATGAACAAAAGATCGACTTTTCAACGTAATGAATGCTATGTATGAGTACTACACTCCTGTTGCTGGTAGATGAATTCAATGGCAAATTAGATTTAATAAACACTAAAAACAGATTATTATAAAAGTAAATATATATTTTACAAAAAACTACCATTCAACCTGCTAACTTTGGTGTTATGTATATTTATTTATAATAATATAATTTTACGTGCATATAAATTGTTCAAATAATTTTTTTAAATACTTTTTTTGATCAAATAGTGTATCCTTGATAAGCATATGAGGTCTTACAGATCCCAACCTTTTAAATAGTAGTGTAAATATTTGTTTTACGATTGGTCAATGTCATATTGTGGAGTAGTCTCCTACCCTCTTAGTTAGAAAAACGTCCACTTTTTTATGGTTAGTTGCTGTGCAAGCCATGCAAATACAATATAAAATCTGTTTTTCCATATCAATATTTTAATTGGATTTGGTTTCAAGGCTGCTTATCCAAAAATACACAGGGAAAGATGAGTTAGTGATTAGAATATTATCTAGGGTCTCAAATACACTTCTCTCTGTATTACTTTAACATTTTGCAAACTGTTCTGCTTTAAAAGAAATGGGACTGTGATCATGTAAGTGAGACATTGTCACTTTTATGTTGTTAAGCTCCTTGGTCTCACCTTTACAGAGATCCTTAATCACACTTACCTAAAATGTAGTGATACATTTATTGATAAGAGTGACGCGATTGAAGTATGGGTCTGTTGAAAACAGCATCATTGAGATGCTACAACACTGATTTCAGCTCTTCATTCTGCTATGATACATTTCTGCCTGATGATGTGGACTCTGTTAAACAAGACAAATATCCACTCTGGAGAAGCTGCATTAAGGCTGCATTACCCAATTACTGGTACTAAATAGAGGGTGATGTTACTCTGATTTGACTATTTATAAGTGTAAACTCATCCTGGAAATACATGCTAAAAGCGTAAACCTGTTGTACTCCTCACTCTCCACTGCTGGGTATTTAATACACCCCGTGGTCTTTATGCAATCTGTTTGTTTTTATGTATACACTTATTTTGCTCATCCATTCTGCTTCCTGCTTAGTATTGCTTTTTTTCACATGTTCAGAGCTGTTGGTGCCACAGATGACTCAACCCTGGATCCTGCACTAATCTGAACGCACTCGCACACATTATGTAAAAACATTCAGCATTCAGCTAAATGGACCACCTCACATTGATCACTTAGTGATGGCATAACCCAAAATCTTCCATGCCTAGCAATATCCTAATGATAGAAGGCCACATATTAGTTATCTTGGCCACTGAATGTTTGTGCGAATATGAGGATTCACAACTATATATTTACACAGAGTTTGTACATTGTAAAATTATCCATCTATGTTTTACTGCTTTTATGCTGAAGCAACGTTAATAACTGGAATCTTATTGCTACTTAAGAAGGTCACCAAAACTAATTATGTTAATTTTGCTCTTTTATAGGAGCCAATCAAATCCAGAGCACCCCAGCTCCATCTCGAGTACAGGTTTTACAAACAGTTGGGGAGCTCAGGTAAGCAATATGCAGTACTTTTGTCTTATCTTCTTACACCACACATTACAACTTTAAAACTTTCTGTTTAGCATATTAGATTATTTAGCATATTCAGACCACAGTTTGGGACCGTTTTTCTTTGTTTCACGGCATATGCTGTCCATATCCTATTTACATTTGTGAGTTCTTTTAGCCCATCCTGTCCACTTCCTCTTTACAGCACAGATGACGAATTGAATCAGCACAAGCTTTGGTTTCTGTGCATCGATTGATCTACTTGGTGTGTTCTTTTCGGACAACAGGACAGATAGAGGCTAACTTATATTCAGAGATGTCAAAGGTTAACTTATAGCTTATTTCAAAAGTCAGTCAAAGACTGCCTATTAAGGCTCAGATGAAATAAAGCCTACAGTTGCTGGGTGAAGCGCTCATCTTTTACTGCTGTTGAGCTAGAGATCTCTGTTTCCAGCATTAAGGCCTCAGACCCTTTTTATTCTGCTATGCATTTTTTATGAGGAGAGCTTTAGAAAATCATGACACTGTACACTTTCATATTTAGTCATTCCTCAGTTGTATTGTGAATCTGTTTGTGTGTGTTCGTGGATTCTCAGGTATCATGTTTTTGTGATTGTTGTCAAAGGTACTGCGAGATTGACTCAAGGATCAGGCCAGACTAGGGCTCAGAGATATTGATAAAAATCATGGTTCTTGGTATTTTTCAGCATTCTAAGAGTTTGATATGTATCGGTTTACATATTTGCTTTAAAGTGTTTTTTTAGTAGCCATCTTTTTGCACCCAACAGCCATTGTTGTGAACTAGATTTAATTGTAAATTAATTTTTTAGATAATTGATTTATTAGGTAATAGGCCATTCAGATTACTTGTTAAAGTTCAATGAAATACCTTAAATCTGCAGACGATGTATGTCTGTTTGTGGATTGAAACGTTGTAACGGGCAAAACTTTATTTTGCATGCATCAACATTATAGTGCGTAGTGCATAAAAATAATAAGGCGGCAGAGCGAACTTCTCATCCATAGTGGTTCTCACGCAGTCCTTCTACGTCATCACCACATAGTGTGTGTGTTATAAGTGATCAGTCTTTAAGAGAAGGACTACGTGAGAACCACTATGGATAAGTTTGCTCTGCCGCCTTGTTATTATATTGTCTTTACTCTATTTGTAACGCCAACAAATAGTTAATCGCTAATGAATGAGAAGAGCGCGTTGCCGTGTAGCAGCCATTAAATGTGTGGGACACCAACTCCTCGTTTTCTATCTCTTTCGTTTCATGTGTTTAACGAGTTATCCGAGTCAAAGCGGACAACTTCAGCGACTACAGGCTCTAATCCTCCTGCGCTTGCGTGCGCTCGTGTGTGTGTGTGAGAGAGAGAGAGAAATGCGGTGCTGAAGTGAAATTGCTGGGCTGTTTGATAACCGAATTATAATAAGCTGCCTAATAAAAAAAAATAGTTATTATTATTATTATTCAATATAATAATAGGAAAATGAGCCTAATATCGTCTTTATTATTATCGACAGAGAAATCTGCTTATGTCGATATCTCTGACTACCATCGATACACGATACTATCATCTATCGGCACAACCCTAGTTCGCGTGCTGTCTGAAACATGTCTATGTGTGTGCGGCGTGCGCGTGCTTTGCACATGTGCGGCGGCTGTGCGCACAGAAAACGGATGAGACGCTCTCCGAGATATGGCTTGTGCTTGTGTAAGCACTTCAGGAGTGTGTCAGACAGCAAGACGAGACGGAAAAGATTAGTTTTCTGTTTCATCTGCAGATATGGTCTTGTTTAGGTATCTGTGCCTTTGTGCATACGGGCATCTGACTGCTAAATAGTGATTGTGTTTTTCAGCAATATTGTGCACCCTGAATTTACAGAGAAAAGAAGGTCAGGAAAAAATCTCCATACAAGTTCTTTGTGCAGTTTTCTTTTTTTCTACTTGTTACTTTGCACTTTTTGTTAGAAAATGTTTATTTACTCTTTATTCCAGATTTTTAAGGTATTTTGATACTAAATTTCCACGATCTAAATGTTCTTAAATTATAAACTTTGTTGTCATTTGGAAATGTCTAGGCCTTCTTGCATTATTATGCTGTTACATTATGATTATATATTCAGTGGCATAAAATGGTCTTTAAAATGACAATAATATCGCTTTATCGACGAATTATGTTATCGTGACAGGCCTAAATGTTATGTACATAATAATAGATTCATGTCTACCTCATATGACCTAATAATTATTCCTAAAAAAATCAAAGAATGCCGAACACCACATAACAAAAGATTATCGTTCCCTGTCTTTATGTAATCTTATTATGTAACCTCATTTTAGTTAATGCTTTGCTGAATTGCCAGTTTGTACTTACATTTCAGAGCTCTGTGGATCTGTTTTCTAACAGCATATAAATATGTGTTCAGAGGGTGTTCCTCAGGTGTACTACTTTGGGCCTTGTGGGAAATACAATGCCATGGTGCTGGAGCTGCTGGGCCCCAGTCTGGAGGACCTGTTCGACCTCTGCGACAGAACCTTTTCCCTCAAGACTGTCCTCATGATCGCAATTCAGCTGGTCAGTGTGGTCTCTCACTTATGAGACAAAGATGTAAAAAAATTTTTTTTCATTTATTAGTTCCAACATGACATAAGGGGGGTGGGCATTATAAGCTAAAATTCATATCACAATATTTTACACTGTCCTGGCAATATCGATATTATATTGCAATATGAGAAAAAGTTACAGGCAAAATATTTTAACCTTATAAAACTAGACAAATTGAGGGATTGGACATAGACCTGAAAAGTCTTTTTTTTTTTTTTTTGTGATATTGTTTTTCCACTGTTTTATGCTTTATTAATTTGGTCTGTTACGGTGCTCTCTGTGTTTGTGATGCTATTGATTACTAATGCCTGTGTAGTACGGCGAAAACGTTCAGCCTAGCCTCTTTATCACTTGTTAAAATTTGCAAAATGTACCAAATTAAACAAAACAATATAAACGCAATATTTGAATTCATGAATGTATAACAGTATGCACAGTATAGCAAATCCATTTCATGGAACAACATAATACCAGTATAGCGCCCTCCCCTATTATGACATTTACCTCTATCATAGATCACACGGATGGAGTATGTGCACACAAGAAGTCTGATCTACAGGGACGTTAAGCCCGAGAACTTTTTGGTGGGCCGGCCAGGGACCAAGAGGCAACATATAATCCACATCATCGACTTTGGGCTTGCCAAAGAATACATTGACCCTGAGACCAAAAAACACATCCCTTACAGGGAGCACAAAAGCTTAACAGGGACAGCTCGCTACATGAGCATCAACACACACCTGGGGAAGGGTAAGAGCCACACACACAGGGACGATTCGCTCTGTCAGGGTTTAGGGTTATTAGAATTTCATGGGGGGATAAAGACTAAAGTACGCCTTAAAACCTAGCTTAGCTGTTAGAGACACAAATCTCTGCATGTTCAGGCACAGCACTTAGATTTAATCATGATGCATTGGATAGATTTAGCCTTTTTTTGTTTATTTATGCTAAATCCAAAAAAAAAAATCTATTTTGCGCATTGAATTAAGTTTCTTATCTGACTGAAGACAGATTCTAGTGTAGCTGGCAGTTTCATAATTTTGCATGTCTTTCTATCTTGCAGAGCAAAGCAGACGGGACGATTTGGAGGCGCTGGGTCATATGTTTATGTACTTCCTACGAGGCAGTCTGCCCTGGCAAGGTTTAAAGGTACTGGTGTAGGTGGAGTGAAAGAAATGTTTGCTGCCTTCATGCATTTTGATTTAGGGGTTTGTTTCAAAAATTGAATGTGAAAATCATAGCATTTTAGAAAAATGCAGTTTGTTTTATTTTGTTACATTGCTTTAAATATCTTAAACCAGATTTTGTATATATGAGAGTAGGGCTGGCACTAACGATTATTTTGGTAATCGATTAATCGGTTGATTATTCTGACAATTAATGGGATAATTATATTAATTTCTTTTTGGTAATAAAAATAGACACAAGTGAACAAAAGCCTTTAAAATATAATAGCAATGACGCAAAAATTATTAGTTCAAATTAAGTATCAAAAGCAAGTGAGCTTATGGTTTTATTGAGCAAAACTGTTAATAAATAATGTATCATAAACAATAGAACAATGGAAATGACTGCAGAGGCTGCCAACGGCCTGACGATTGTTTTTACACTTTACTGCAAGATCTTATCCTTGTTTAATATTAACTAAACAACATTTAATTCAAATGTCCACTTAATCTTTAATATTGGGCCATTTCTTAACGTCAGAAATGCTACAGCCACTGTCATTTCTTGAAAATGTGGACATCAAAACTCAGTGCAAACTCAGAGTGCGAGTTAGATTTTTATTTTGAAAATTTTATAAACAGTTGTTCAGAAATATACTGATGTGTCCTCCTGTGTGTTTGCATAGGTTTATAAATGATTTACCTTACTTGATGCAGGCAAATTGCATTTGAGGATTTTTTTTTAAATTGAGTATTCAAATTTAATGGAGGAATCGTGACATTCATGTATGAGAGATCAATGTCTTCTGCAAAAACACAGATACTTAAAGTCTGGTAAAGTAAAAATCTATGGTTAGAGACTCCGCTCTTTTCAGTTGTCTCATTCTCTTAACAACAGCACAGGCGCACGGTGAATGTTGCGTATACTAGGTTTTACTGAGCATGTATCAAACTTTTGAAAGCTTTGGCTGTACAGGAGACACATGGTAACTACATGGGTCAATGTTAGGTTCAGGGGTAGTACTAGGGCTAGGCGATATGGCCAGCATTTTTTCATATCAGTCAATATTGATAATTATCACATCAAATCTTTCAAGTTTAAAGACAGATTTATGCTTCAAAGTGAAAGTTGCAGAAACCAAACCATTAATTTTCCTTAAGAAAATAAATATCTAAATAGAAAAATTAATTTCTTAGTTTTTGCATGTTCTAATGAGTGATATTTTTTCAAATCAAGAAACAGATTTGGGTTGCCTGATATTAATCGTAATATCACTTAAAAATGCACATTTAATAAAAACTTAAGTTAGGATGCAGAGGTAAATTTTTGTTCACTGTCAAAATCTGTAACAATTTTATGCAGACTTTTTTTTTATTATTATTAAGCATTGGCCTCCCATAGTAAAATACATTTAAATCATGATAAACACAATTCAAATGACGACAATACCATGGTAAAAATATAACTGTTTTTTAGGTTGCCTCTTAGTATGAAAAACAGTAGTCTAAAACATTCAGTATAAATGCACACATGCTATAGCTTAATCACAAATACATACTATACTTATCATTACTTATGTATTAAAATTCTGTGTGAATATCCTACATTTCTGCCACAATACCATGGTGCAGTGAGTGTTACTACAGTAAATCCATGGTAAATGATGGGGATGTGTAGATTGAAAAGCCTTCTGACTGTGTTTCTCCTGTTTGGCTTTAAACTACAGTCATTTGTGTTAAACGCTGAATTCAAGCGCTTCTCACCTGGATCACACAGCGCTGTTTAGAGCACTTTGAACTTTTATCCGAGCGGATGTTGCATGCTTCAAATGAGTCGCAGCGTTTTCTGATATAATTAACATGTGTATTATGAATATAGATTCTATACATCTATATAAATATATCACTATTATTAGTTTTATTATTAAAGTTACAAAAGATTTTCTCTCACTGCTATTTGATTGATATGAATGAGAGACAGGACGAACATTGGACAGCTTCCCCTTTAAGACCGAAGTCCGGATCCAATATACTGTTACATATGCGTTTACTTTTCAGCTGTTTAGTCTCTTTCTAGACCTAAATCTCTGTGTTTATGAGGATACTTGCAAAGACAGGGATTCTGACACAGTGTGTTTATGTAATCGCTCAAAGCCAATAAAGCGCCAAAAAAATGTCCTCACACAGAAACAGACAGAAGTTGGCTCTGTTGTTTGTTTCAATGGCTTAAACATCGGTTGTTTTAAAACTACAGTGCTTAAAACGCGTGTCCATGCTATAGATGTAGTCCCTTGTTTGGGAACAAGCTCCTCGTTTTGTCCTGGTTGTTCGTTCTCCACCTGGTCCTGTCTTGGTGGCATTTAAATATAGCAGTCATTCAAATGATGAAAAAGTTTTACCATATACAATGTATTTTGCGACTCCATGAAATAAACGATAGAGCACAATATGAAACGATAGGTATTATATCGTCCAACCGATATATATCGTCATATCGTACAGCCCTAGCAGTACTGTAGTAAAAACATAATATGTACATGCCGAACAGGACTGTGAAATAGTTAATGCTAATGGTAATTACTGGACAAATGTCTTCATGGATACCCAAAATGTTCTTATGTTTGTTGTGTCCTGTTCGTTCATTAAGGCTGACACACTGAAGGAGCGCTATCAGAAAATTGGAGATACCAAAAGGTCAACCCCTATAGAAGTGCTCTGTGAGAGTTTCCCTGGTAAGCCAGTTCTTTTTCAAATGGCCACATATCTCGTGCTGTCACATCTCCAGTGCATTGCCTTAACTCTGACATCCTTTCACAGAAGAAATGGCCACCTACCTGCGATACGTCCGGAGACTGGATTTCTTTGAAAAACCAGATTACGACTACTTGAGAAAGCTCTTTACAGACCTCTTTGACAGAAATGGCTATGTCTTTGACTATGAATATGACTGGGTTGGCAAGCCGCTGGTGAGCCTAATTGGATTTCCTATCATAAACCACTTGTATTTGATGTTAAAAAGTACATGGATGTTGAGTTTTCTTTGTTTACACAGCCGACTCCAATAGGACCCATGCCTAGTGACACCCCTCTGCAGCCCAGCAGCAGAGACAAAGCACAACCCCAGACCAAAAACCAGGTGGGAGAAGTCACTATACCTTTATGCCATTATAAATTACACCTCTCCCTTTTTTGTGCAATTTTATAGTATGTGGTCAAGCGAGAAGTAATTTAATTGCTAATTTCAAAGTGACACTTTAAAATAAAATGAAGGAATTAAATAATGAAATTAAAAAAAACTCTTCATATTGGCTAATATCCATATTTAAAACTATTATTATTTTGTAATATTATCTATTTTGTAATTTAATTTCTATTGTACTCTTGATTAAACTGCACTTTTTAAATATTTTATTAAATTATTTATTAATTTATTGTTAATTTAACTTTTAAAAAGAAACATTAACCAATTTAAATGTATTTATTTATCAATTTGACAAAGTAATTTTAGTTTACATTATAGTATTGACGTCTTTATGTTATAATTATTATATTAGGCATACTTCACTTTCAGTTTTACGGTCAAATCCTTGTTGATCTAAAAGAGGAAGAATGGGCCACAGTTATTACTTTTAAGTACCAGCTTCCCTTTTTTAATTTTCTTTGGTTATTTTTGGAGAACCATTACTTTATGCAGTGTAATTTTTTGAATGTTATCTCAGTGTTTTATGATTCTCTCTAAAATCATGTCAACAGTATTTTTTTGTTTCACTCATCAACAATCCCAAGACAGCTTCCTGCAACCAGAGTAGTTTTTGCTAGTCTGAAGATCTGTAATTTCCTCAAATGCTGTCATTCTTTTAGATGTTTTTTGTCTTTTAGATGTGTTGGTCACAGTCCCTTAGATAAATGGCCATTACATTCTAAGTTTTGATATGATTGGCTATTTTGTGGAAGAGCTTAGCTTCCCTATCCTTTTCTGCATGTCGCGTGATCTCTTGTTTTTTCACTCTTATATTCACACTTATATTTCCACCTCAATCCTGTTAGCTAGAATAGTCTGCGTGTGCATGAAAGGCGTTCCTCTTTAAACTCGTTCTGTTCTTTTTTTCTTTACACCCTCACCTCTTTTCAAAAAACATCTCTTATGCTCTTTGCCACTCCTCACCCCTTTCCCCCATCGCTGTCATGCCAGTCTCCAGAACCTAAAGGAAGTGAGTCCCAGCCCACTCCTGTGACCAATAGGGAGCTCCTGGGGTCGCATCTCACGGCCGATAGGCTGGGGGGCTCTGTCCAGGTACTGGGTGTTTGCGCAGTACTGCATGCTGTTAGTGTCGATCTCCTCCTTTCTCTGTTCTTGTTGTCTGTTCCTGTCATCCTCTCACTTGAGACACCTCGGTCCATTTTCCAGTTGTGAACACTTAAATGGTCTTTTCCTCTCTTGTCTTTGTCTAACACAATCACTTTCACGCTCTTGATGGGTAGGCTTGGGATCTGATGACTTCAGTGTGAAAATACTGCTTGTATTGTAAATAAGTAGCTCAGCAAGACAAATGTATGTTTGCTTGTAAACCTCTAGTTATCCAGGGTGTACATTTTTACATTTTCATTTAAAATATATTAGATTTCCAGCTAAACTTGCTCATTTTCTGTGTTGAAGTATTTCCAATATTTGACTTAACCGTCCCTGGTTGGTGCTAAGCAACCTTAATTTGAATCGTTTAATTATTTATAGAGATGTTTCGATACCCTTTTTCTCTTCCCGATATTGATTCCGATACCTGGGCTCAGGGTATCGGCCGATACAGAGTACTGATCCGATACCTGGGAGTGTATCTGTACAGTATATATACAGCTGTATATACTACTACCCATGTGTAAATTTCTAGAATTATTTTATGGTGTGCTTCAGACTTAATAAAACAAGAGCAAATACATAGTGAACTACTGTATTTATTACACTATTTTTACTATCTGACATGAATTTGACAGAAATATTATTTATTTTCTTAAGCGAAAAAGAACTTAAACTAAAAAAGGTATTTTAGTTTTACAATATAACTGTATAAAAGACTGCAACAAATAACTCTAGGAATACAAAAAATGACAGACAATCTCTTTACAACAAAACAAGTAAAAAACAAGAAACCGTCTAGGCATAATTATTATTATTAATAGAGATGTATTATTATTACAACATAGAGATGTAGCTAAATCTACTGTAGGCAACAGTAGCTTAATATATTGTCAATTTACTCACGTTAAATTGAATATTTATTTTGATGGGTTGCCATGAAGATCTTTGAGTGTCTGTGTTTATGATATGACCGTTTTCTCAATTGAACCGGTAAATTCTCATGAAGTGAAGGTTTATGCGTTCGTGTCCTCATATAGTGACACATGGAAGAGACTACAAGACAGCGAGCTCCCGTGCATCTGCGCCCGTCACTCACAGAGATGTAGAATTTGCAGGAGTAATATTTAAATAGTATTTTGCAGTTTGATATTCACAGACACTAGTATATATTCGGCTACAGTCTGGAGCCCTGCACTTAGACTAACACAGAAGCGACTGAACGCAGCTGCGGGTACCGAATATACTTGGGAGTCGGTAACTACCGGTACTACAGAGACGCTGGTATCATCACATTTTTTTTAATTTTCAGCACCGACTTGTTAGTGAAGTGCCAGTACTTGTGGCATCCTAGTCCCCGTTTTACCGTCTGGTTGGTCCAGTCTGAAATACTGCTAAACAGCGGACATACTGATACCGCATTTTATTTTCTTCGCTGCTCTAAACAGGGGTTGCTTGTGGCAACACAGCACAACTTCCTGTGTTTGCAATGCATTCTGAGCAGCGAAGAAGAACCATGCAGCTGTTAGGCAAAGCTAGCGTTCATAACTGTGTCTTGTTTAAGAAAATGGTATCGGATCGGTATATGAATTCATGAACTCGCCGATGCCAGAATATGTCGTGGTATCGGTGATATTTCCGATACTAATATCGGAATCGGAACAACTCTAATTATTTAAAAAAGTGTCCTTAATAGGTTACTAAGCCCCAACTTAAGTTACATGAACTGATAAATATAATGTGTAATTTAGGGTGCCTTCACACTTGGTTCGCTTGCCTGATCCGAACTCGAGTTTGGTTGCTCCCCCCTCCTCCTGCTGGACTGCATTCATATTATTTTATTTAGGTCCGAACCACGGTTCGTTTGCGTCATCAAGCCAGCAGCTGTTTACCCCATTGCTTAGTAACTTAGTAAGTGCTCTCTGCACTTTTATATATTTACGTTTTTTTAACCATTCATTTTGTTTACAAAGCTCCGGTACATAATGGCACTTAACGTCTGTCTAACAAATGTACTGCAAATGCTCTAAAGAATGCTGAAGGCGAACAGAAATTGGATATATTCAGCTCTCTGTTTGCAGTGTGTAAGTCATGCTTGTCGGGAAAGTGAGTGAAACTAACACACATTTTTATCAAATAATGCGTCATTAATAGCAGTTCACATCCGTGATTTGGTAAGATTGCGTTCATATCAACAGTGAACCATATTGGAGTTCACATGAACTGTACCCCAGGCCACCCTTTTTAATTGGACTATGGTACGGTTCACAGATTGCGCACCCGAGTTCGGAAGTCAGCGATCACATCATCTGAACGAGTCGAGCTCTGATGTCAATTGAACCCGGGTGCGCACCAAAAGTGCTAGTGTGAAAGCACCCTTAGATTAAATAAATTCCAGTGTGTACTGTGGTTTTGTGTTGTTACTCATCTTTGCCAAACTGTATTAAAAACTCACTACCTGCTGCATTAAATTAATGTTCAGGTTATGAGCTCAACCAACGGAGAAGTGAATACAGACGATCCCACAGCGGGACACTCCAACGCTCCCATAACTGCCCCTGCTGAAGTAGAGGTGGCTGATGATACAAAGTAAGTAGAATTTTTACAAAAGTTTTACACATTTGTGCAGTCTGAATCATGCTATCATTAGGAGACATTTGGTCCTGTTTTTGTTCTAATTTTATTTATTTTTTCAACTGTTTAACTAAAACTGTTTGAAAATGAAGAGAGGAGATTGCAAAACTGTCTTCAACTCATTCACTCTTTTCAGGTGCTGTTGTTTCTTCAAGAGGAGGAAGAGGAAAACGCTCCAGCGGCACAAGTGAGGAGGGGCCTCTTTGAAACGTTAAGAGTCACTGGTGCGTTTAAACTAAAAACAAAAGCAAAGGACTTGAGCTGAAACGTGGAGTTCTCTCCCTTTCTGTCTCTGCTCCACCTCAGAATAGAAACTCACTGCCTCACGTTTGGCATCTGCTCAGAGAGGACCCCTCAGTACTCTGACAACCTTTGTAAGGAAACAATTCAGTGGAACAAATAAATATATTTGTACAATGTTGGAGACCAGAAGAGACTTCAGTGGTCAGAAATAAGATGATATATGTTATGTGACTTAAACCCAGATGGACTGTTTAATCTTGTATTTTAGATGACATGCAAAACTGTTATTTGAGAACTAAAAGGCAACCAGGCTCAGACTTACACACAGACATCTGTTCACTTTGACGCTGGCTGGATGAGTGATCCAAGGTGTTTTTGTTTTTTATGGGATCAAAATAGGTGGGGAAAGACTCGTTGACTGACGTATGGAGAAAAGTACACAGATTCAGACAACCAATGTAAATTCTGTCTTTCCTTTTTGTTTTTGTAATTTAAAAAGTTGTTTTGAAGGTCTGCTCTCCCAGTTTTACTCATGTTATAGAATGTGTGAACATTTTTTTTTTTAACCGTTCTTAGTGTTTTTTTTATTTGCTCTTTTTTTGTTTTCTTCCTCTCTTTTTTCCTGTTGATGTGGATGATGTTCTTGTAGCACAGTGGCTGGTCTCAGGTACTGTGGGAGATGGAGAGAAATGCATTGGATCTCTCCTATGTGAATTGCACTTTTGGGGGGAGAAAAGCAACCGTTCGGCATTGAAATGAACAGAAAGCAACAGAAATAAAAGGCAGATGTTGGATCATTTATACAGCAGGCTGGTCTCTCCCAAAGGGACAGAAGTGATTCTCTCAGTCAAAATTGTGCTTTTTCGTTTCTTTTTCGCTTTAGATTAATTTACCTGAGAATCATAGTTTGTGCCTTTCCAAGTAAAACATTTAACACTAATGTGTCCCTTTCTATGGTTCCTATCCAGGTGAAGTGTCCATGGCCCTCTCAGATTGTTTGTTCTCTACTGTGTGCTCCATGCCAGTCTACTGGAGCCTGTTGGCTTTTCTCTGATTTTATTTTTTTTTCACTGTTGTAAAGTGCATCACAGCAAAGCTCCACGATTTGAGTCTGTGGGTTTATACGCAGTAACAGAGGTTGCCTATCAGAATGAGGATGTGTATTGATTTACATGCCTATTAAATGTTGCTTTCCTTTTATGCCTCATGTTACATGTTGTGTCTGTGCACAATCACTGTTTTGAGTTTATGGTTGTGGTTAATTATTGCGGTTATTTCTGCAACAATTATTTCAGTACAGTCAACATCATGTGACATACAGAGGCAGTTGCAGTGCATCACCGGGTTACGGTGCAATATAATACAAATGGAGCTGCAAGGCAAGTGCCTTAAAGGGATAGTTCACCCAAATATGAAACTCCTGTCATCATTTAATCACCCTCATGTCATTCCAAACCTGTATGAGTTGCTTTCTTATGTTGAACATAAAAGAAGATATTTTGAAGGTTGCTGGTAATCAAAATTGGTGGTTGCCATTGACTTCCATAATAGGAAAATAAAAAATACTATGGAAGTCAATGGCAACCACCAACTATTTGATTACCAGCAATCTTCAAAATAAAAAAGGGTGTCACATCCTTATAGTTTACTGAACAGTTCTAGAGCAGGACATTTTTTTTAAAACTTCCAAACTCCCTTTTTTCCTCTTCATTTCTTAAACGCAGAAAAGGCAACCAATTATGACATCCTGTGATTATTCAATCATTAACCTTTTATAACCGAATGTCAAGAAACATGAATGGGCTGTTCTTAGATGTAGAGCATTGCTAGTGTAGAGCAATGCTTCTTTTCCAGTTAATTCATGATTTATTGGTTGATGATAAAGGTTTATTTTTTTTATAAAGATGTCCATGAATCGTTATGATTGTATTCATTTAAATGACTAGAAGGGGTCTAGAAAATGCATTTAAAATCAGACTACCTCATATATCGTTTTAATGTAATTTTTTTAACGAAAAAAAATGTTTTTAAGTGTGTGAACTAAAGGCATAGTTCATCTCACACACACACAAAAATCAGCTCGGTCTTCATTTGCTCACCCTTATGGTGTTCCAAACGTGTGACTTCTGTGGAACACAACAGATTTTTTGAAGAATGTTGGTAACCAAACAGGTCCATGCAATAACATGAAGTTGAGTAAATGAATTTTTGGGGTTAAACTTAGTAATTTAAATAAACTAAATGCGCATTGAATTTAGTGTTGCTGAGTGGCAATAAGTACATTTCCTGTGTGTGTGTGAATGAATGAATGGACGCAGTGTTGCCAGATTTCCCTAAAAAATACAATAACCTAAATCGACAAAAAGAAATTACTAAACTAAATCTCTCGAGCGCACATGAGATAACGAAAGCAAAGCAGAAAAACGAAAATAATATATTGTATGTAGAGTACTGATTGAACAGCAGAGGGGGACTTGACAAGAGCTACATTATTGTTATGTTGTCCATACACTAGTACTCCAAAAAAATACGCGACTGTATTATTGAAATAAGCTTAAAAACCGCGTGTTGTGTAAATTACAAAAAAAACCACGACTGCTCATATATTGCGACCACCTCAGTCGCTTGTATTAAAAAGGATATGGCAACACGATACGGACGAGAGAGGGTGTGGCTTAATAAACACGTCATGACAACACGAACCGAAAATATGGCGCTACTAAAGTTACGCTGTACTACGTTTTTTCGCACTAGACAAATTCAACATTAACCATGCTGCATTAACATTTACCAACATGACATTTAAAACTGTAATCCTCGATCCATGAAAGAGAATGTTACAATTTCGATTCGCGCCTCCTCCACCGTGACTCATTTACGAAGTCAGCTGACCAAATCCTTAGGAACGGACTCTCTTTCCACAGTGATGGAAGAGCCCTGGACTTCACACCAGACTCATTCTCCCTTCAGTGTGGACGCCGGCGCTGGAGAGGACAATATGCTGAGGTTGCTAAAAGGAAATACGCATTTTTAGCCGACTGAGGGTTGACTGTATCGCATTGATCATGCCGGACTCCTCAGGAGAGTCTTTACCCGCGTTCAGGCGCTTGAGTTACTCAGTGGGGCATTTTCTCAACGACCTGTGCGCCTCTATGTGGTTCACATACCTGCTGGTGTTTTATCACTCAGTGCTGGGCTTTGAGAACACGTATGCTGGTGTGTTACTGCTAGTGGGGCAGATAGCGGATGGAGTGTGTACACCGCTCATCGGCTATGAGTCTGATAAGACACCCGGCTGTGGATCATATGGGAAGAGAAAAACATGGCATTTAATCGGTGAGTGACGAGGAACTTAAAGGGACAGTTCAGCCAAAAATGAGTCTGTCTGTCCTCACCATGTTGTTCTAGACCTGTATGACTTTCAAAAAAAAAAAAAAAAAAAAAAAACTCCTCAGGAATGAATTCACTTTAATTTTGATAGTATGTCCTTAGTAAATTATGTCACTATTTGTTTTGGGGTAAATTGTCTGTTTCAGGTTTTTCATTTGCATATTAATGTAGGATATTTTTCTAATTTACTCTCTTTGTACTTTATTTAGGAACTATTAGCGTCCTCTTGTCGTTCCCCTTTATATTTAACCAGTGCCTGGGTTGTGATGTGGACACCCCACAGTGGGTCAGTCTCACTTACTTCACCCCTTTCATCGTCATCTTCCAGTTTGGATGGGCGGCCACCCAGATATCCCATCTCTCCCTCATTCCCGAGCTGGTGACTTGCGAACATGAAAAGGTGGAGCTCACTGCGTACAGGTAAACTCGTGCACATCTGCGCATGTAATGATCAACTATTCTCGTGATGTTGTTTGAAGGACTTTGTCTGTAGTGACCGGGCTGATGTCTTAGCTCTTTATTGTATTTTGGTTGTATCCGTTAGGTATGCCTTTACTGTGATAGCCAACATCACAGTGTATGGAGTGGCCTGGCTGATGTTTCATTTTCAGACTCAGGAAGGAGATGATCCTGCCATTATGGAAAACCTTGGCCTGGGTGACATCCCTGTTTTCAGAGTGAGTTTAAGTCATAATGCTGAACGGTTTCCTTGTCATTTCATCCTGTTTTAAAAATAGGTCAATTTAAAGATGATCCCATCCCACTGTGTGTGCTAGTGTACTGCTTTAGCTGGCTGCACACTAGATGATTTTAAAATCTCAGCCGATTTCAAACCATGGGAGACCACAGGCAAGAAGACCAGACCACGATACCACACACTTGATGATAGTAGGAATGATTTCACAGTGACACTTGATAAAAAACAAATAGAGGACAAGTAATGTTGTCAGCTGGCTCTCTTGGGGAGCGTTCTGTATCACAGTGAAAAATGAAGTATAAACAGGAAAATGGGTGATGTTCTCTGCTTTCATGGCATGTTACATAATGTAGGCCTGGTCAAACAGCTCTTAAACAAGTTTTATGCAGTGATATCAAAGACTATAGAACACCCAAGACATGTCACTCGTATAGTTTTAAATGGGGAACAATGCAACGCTCAGTCTGGCCGCTCTATCGAAGGAAGCCCCGCCAGTCAGCGTTCTGGAGATGCATGCTCAGGACTGTGCTTGTGCGTTGGCTGGTCTAGCCTGAAAAATATCCCTTTTTTAATGCTATTGGTGCTTAAGCAACAACATTTATAAGACCGTTGTTGTCTGATTTCATTGGTGATTTCAAATAGGAAATTTAATCGTAAACTAGGTGAACTTTTTTGGAGAATTTGATGTTTCCCCATTCAAAGAGATAGGAGCTGCACTTGCATGCCCTGGAAGCATTTCAGAGATGGCCACCGAGTGCCATGACTTATTAAATTGATTTTGTTAACATCTGTTCACACTCAGGGTCTAAGTCTTACAGTCGTGGGCATTGGTGCTCTGTTCTCGCTGCTCTTTCACCTGGGCACACGGGAGAAGGGGGCACGTCCCGGTCAGGAGGAGGAGGGGTCTAGTCCTGGGGAGCGCCAGCCTCTTCTTAACAACACCACTGTTGCTCCTCCCACAAGTCTACTGCAGTGGAAGAACTGGCTGCGACAGCCATCATTCTACCAGGTTAGCAGTACCCCTGTTACTAATGCAGTTCTCAGTTTTTGTGATTAATCTGAATAGTGACTTGAAACACAATTTTATCACTCAATCACAGCGGTGTGAAAACATTCAGGACCGTATTCAGCACCTGTCCATTATAACTGACAACCTCTCTAATCCCTGCTCTGTTATTCAGGTGGCTTTGCTTTATATGTCCACCAGACTGATAGTGAACCTGTCGCAAACATACATATCCATGTATCTGACCTACACACTAATGTTGCCAAAGGTAAAACAACTATAGTAATACTACACTTAGTTTGCACCCAGTTCATCAACAAAAGCATTGAAGAAAAAGGCACTGATCTCTGTTTGATCCTCTTTCTTGCAGAAGTACATAGCCATCATTCCCCTGGTCATGTTCCTAAGTGGCTTTGCTTCCTCATTTATCATGAAGCCTCTAAGCAAGCTAATAGGCAAATGTGTGAGTATGAGTTTGCATGCGTGTCTTTTGATTGAAACAGAAGATAAAATACCCAATCTTCCCATTGCTGGAAGTGATTAACAATCCAGAGATACATTCAGGTTTGCTGCGTCATATACGTGTGAAGTTGAGCAGACACAAACACCACTGTAAAGCTGCAATTACAAGTGGGGGGATGTGTGATTTATTATTTTTTTCTTTGAGCCCAAGCTTGAGTTGGAGGTGTCCATTATAGATTTTAAAAACACACATGAAGTGCATCCTGGCTGCATTAGTGATCCAAATCTTCTTTTCTTCGTTAAGAGGGCAAAAAGAGAACAAAATAGGAAATTGCCTATCAAGCCAATTTTATTCTGGCCTATATAACTGTTAAATCGTGTTGCAATGCTTCCCTTCTATTCTTAATCAACTGATCTTGTAACTGCCAAATAAGATTGGCAGGTTTTTCAAGAACCCGGATTCTTCCACAAAATAATTAAAAAAGCTGGTGGGTCAATTAAAATAAGAGAAATCTTGTATAGTTGTTTTAGCTTATTTAAAGCTCGTTTTAAATCATTGTAAGCCCTAAGGACCATCTGAAAACTACAGAAAAAAAACATTCACTAGATATTTAATGTACAGTATTGGAAACTAATATAATATGGTAGAAGAATTTTGTTTACTTTGAAGTTTCATTGTCTTTATCGATAGATGACCTATTTTTTGGGACTCTTGCTGATTATGGCGTTCTCCTTTTGGGTGCTGCTGGACGCACACATGGGAGAAAAGGTGTACGGCACAGCGGTCTTGCTGGGGGTGGGCTCTGCTACCATCCTGGTGATGTCGCTTGCCATGACGGCTGAGCTCATAGGAGACCAAACAGTAAGTGCTGATTTCAGTCTGTGTTGGGGAACTAAACATGAGAAGGAACAGCTTCAAGCTAATGTTTTATTTAGCTTATTCAGCACTAGCGGCTTCAACACTAACGCATGATCGAGCCAGTAAGATATGCAAACGTCAGCAGCAGTGAAAAAGGCATATGCTTCAGAGCGACTCAAAAGTGTAAAAATGGTTGCAGAGAACTAAAAATATGCTTTTAAAGAAGTGTTCAAGTTTCTAATAAGACTTTTCTTGTCCTCCTGACAGCAAAGTGGGGCTTTTGTTTATGGAGCTATGAGCTTCACAGACAAGGTGGCTAATGGGCTGGGAGTTATGATTATTCAGACGCTACACCCATGCCGGTAAGCATGCACATGCTTGCATGAATGCATACTAGAATTTGAAGTGAGAGAGAAAGACTACTTATATTTGCATGTGATTTCTCTCTTCTAGGACAATGGTATGCTGTCCAGGCTGCGTGTGGTATTATCACTATATCATGGTCATCGTCACTGGTGGAGTGGCCGTTTTAGCAGCTCTGAGCCTCTGCACAATCCTTATCTGGCCTATAAAGATTGTGCGCTGTAAGAACCTAAACAAGTCCTGTCTTTCTCACGTTTAAACATGTACTTCCTCTTTGACTTACTCTTTTTAATAGTGTTACTCGATAACCGCTTCACCTCATGGCTGACGTGATGTTTTGTATTACAGTATTTAAGCAGGATCATATCAATGGTTCAATAAACAGCAAAGACTTAAAGGGTGAGGGCCACACGTCAGCATCTGAAATCACAATCAGAAATCTGAACGGAATGATCAGAAACATCAATCTTCCACTTTTAATTTAAAGGGGCCAAATCACAAGGCAAATTGAAATGATTGAAAATGTTTTGAGATGATGGATTGTCAGAAAAGTCAGTGTGAATTCATATAAACCGAATCTATTCGAAATACTTTGATGCAGTTATTCTAAGCACATCTGTTGAAAACCCCAGAAGAACTAATGATACAATGTGCGAATGTTTGCAAAACCTTGTGCTACTGAAGGTGAAGAATGTGGAAAATGGTCTTGATAAACGAAATTATGACCTTTTTAAAAGTATTAAAAAAAAAAAAAATCAGATGATAAAAGGTTGTTTCCATAGGTTTAAAATAAATATTTAAACTACCTATTTTAAAAGTTTAGGGTCAGTCATATGTATTGTTTAATATTACAGATTAAAAATGACTCTTTTTGATTTTAATATGTTAAAATGTAATTTTATTCTGGTGATCAAAGCTATATGTTCAACAGTCTTCAGTGTCACGTGATCTATCAGAAATCAGTGTAAATGCGCTGATTTGCTGCTCAAGAAATGTTTCTTCTTATTATTATCATCAGTGCTGTAAACAATTGTACTACTCAGTATTTTTGTGGAAACGGTGATACATTTATTTTTATATTTTTAATATTCATTGATGAATAGAAAGTTTAAAACAACATAACTTTTGTAAAAATAAATATATGTATTGTATAAATATTTACTATCAATTAAATGTGCCCTTGTTAAGTTTCTTTGAAAAAAAAAAAAAAAGATTGTACTGACCCTTAACATTTGACCGATACTGTACATGAATTTGTACATGCAATATCTAATGTCTGTAATGTTTTTCAGATCTGCCTGAGGTGCCTGGCCTCATGGGGAGTGATGGAGAGGACTCGGAGAGCTCTGAGCAGCCGTCAGTCAACTGAACACGCAGCAGATTCATCAGTTCAGATGCAGAGAGCTTTGGGTTGACACTTACATCACAGTGGTGAAGGTTAGAATTCAAATCAGATTGGCACAGGCCAGTTTTTACTACAGGGAGGCCACATCTCGACACACAAGATCATTTCCCTGAGACCCAAAGATGTGGTGAATCTTTAGATCTGATTAGTTGATAACACTACCGTGTGTTCAAATTGTGGCTTCTCTTTTCATAGTTCTCCATAGACAGACACTTTTTTTATTTTTTTTATGAAGGGACTATTTTTCTAACGCACATTTGTTTTGTTTATCATTTACAGTTTGTTTTTATGTATGATTATACATTTATTCAATTTTTAAAAAAAATCAAATCCATAAAAATAAGGGAATTTGTTTAAATACTCTGTAAAACTATTGACGTTATCATGAAGTTAACAGAAGATGCACATGTTATGATGGATGCAGGATTTTAGATTATACTGATGTTTCATAAGGGAATTCACGAAAAGGGAAGAATCGCTATTTTAAATCAGGTGATATGAAGCCATGTTTTGACATTTCGAGGCATGTTTTCAGCTCTGAGATACGTGGCTTATCACCAGAGAGTCAATAATGAGTATTTTTCCACGTATCCACTAGCATTGTTATCTTTCAAAAGAAATGTATATGCATAAATATGTTTTCATATGTGAGACGTTTGTGTCTGACATGTTTTCTGTTCATAGAATCTACTGAACAGAATAAATGTTCTTTATGAACGGACATTTCTGTATCTAGAGGTGATGCAATGTAACCTGTTTTTGTAACTAGTTACTGTTTAGCAGGAATGCAGTGTCATTGTGAGTAGTTTCAACATCTGGTCAGCTGATCCTGCGTGATGCTCAAGACTTTTAACACTTCAAATAAACCAATCAAAGGCTGATGCTCTAATGTAACTGGACTGAATCAAATAGTCAACTGTAGTGGAATCATTGTTTGTAAAAGACGATTGCATTTGTATTTGTCATTTTTATTTTTGATCTCTTGTTCAAAACAAATTTTAAATAAAAGAGTAAAAAAAAAAAACTTAGCAGGGAATCATTCAATTGCACCGCTTTTTTTTTTTCAACATTGATAATAATAATTAATTTTAAAAAATTATAATAAATCTTGTTTCTCCACCAAACCAGCAAGTTAGAAAGATTCTGTGCCACTGAAGACTAGAGTAATTCCTGCTGAAAATACAGCTTTGCCAGCTCAAGAATAAATTACATTTTAAAACCTATTCAAATAGAAAACAGTCCTTTTGAAACTGTAATATTATTGCACAATATTACTGTTTTTGCTGCATTCTGATCAAATACATACAGCCTTGGTGAGGAGTGTGACATCTTGAATGTCCCGTATGTGTAGCTTTTGTCCAGAAGGTGGCAGAAGAGTCCGAGAGGTGGATACAGTCTCATGTTTAAAATGTTAACTAATGCCTGTTGTGTGCTGGCTGTGTGACTGCATTCATTTCCTGATGCTCCAAACAATTACACACATTATAAAAGAGACTCATTCATTTGTTTTAATACTGTTCACACATTATTGTAATAATAGTAATCAAAGTTTGCTTAATATGAGTGTTGCGAGAGTATACAAGAGTAATAGTAATAGTACTTCAATACATTAATGCATAATTTCTCTTTATAAAACAGTGTGGGTAGTAAAAAAATAAAAATAAAAGCGGCATGAGTTGGTTATTCATCCAAACCTGGAGTTTATTCGTTTGTTAATGTGTAAATAATTTTTAGTTGCACCTGATCTATTCATCTCCATTCATGTACAACACTGCTCAAAATTGACCACCGGAAAATCCCCCCAAATATTTATTAATAACATCTTTGTTTTGAAGGGAAGAAAACGAATCAAAACCATGCCTTCAGCTGTATCCTATTAAGGGCAATTATCACTAATTGGAACAGCATTTATAGAAACCACTGTGAATTATCCATTATGTTATTGTGTAACAATAGATTGTTTAAGAGACGCTGTACGGCACAGCACACTTTGCTTCTCTTTGAGCTTTAAACAATAACAGTGCTGTGTAGAAGTTACTTGTCTGTACGGTTGTAGCCTACTTTCCGCCTTTTCAGGCATTTTTATTAGTACTTTCGGAGAGAAACCTTCAGCATGTTTGGACTGATCTCTTATATGTGGATCATTTGAGAAAACGTTTAGTTTTCCCTTTGCATTTATAAAGAAAGAGCTCACCCAAAAATGAGAATTTGCTGAATACGTAACTACTCACCCTCAGGCTTTCCAAGATGAGTTTGTTTCTTCATCACAACAGATTTGGAGAAATTAAGTATTATATCACCTGCTAACCAAATGATCCACTGCAGTGAATGGGTGCCGTCAGAATGAGAGTCCAAACAGCTGATAAAAACATCACAATAATCCAAAAGTGATCTACACGACTCCAGTCCGTAAGTTAATGTCTTGTTTCAGTGATTGAAAAGTGATTGAAAACCACTGGGGTGAGCAGGTCATATAATGCAACATTTCTCCAAATTTGTTCTAAAGAAGAAACAAACTCGTCTACATCGGATGGCCTGAGGAGTAATAAGTACATTTTCAGCCATTTTTAATTAATTAATTTATTTATTTTTATGTATTTATTTTGTGTGTGAAATATTCCTTTAAGTGCAGTACTGTTGATACACATTAAAAAACATGTAGTATACATTAGCTTGTGCCTCCCGCAGCCCTTAACACCTGCTGTTTAATTTACACAAGAATCATGCCATGATCTGCTCCTCATTAGGCACTAATCTGTTTGCAATGAAAACCAAAATCTACAGGCAAGCCATTCTTTTAACTTGCTTTATTTGCATATTGCTGTGCCTTTCAGCCAGTGTATTTCTAATATGCTTTGTGTAATAATAATAGACTGCTCCCTGAAGATCTGGAACACTCTCTAAAGTAAACTACTAATGGTGCTATTAATCACTGCTTTTTTCCTTTTACCCTACTTTTCATGATATGCTGTTAATGAATGGCAAATATAGGTTTTATTCTTTTCTTATTTAGCCAAGTTTACTGTGCATTTAATTTACTATTATGTTGGAAGCGGAAGCAACATTGTGATTTGAGCTTACACTTAAGCTTGCAGTTGTTGTAATGTGTGGTCAAGCAGGTTTTCTGTCCTTATACAGCATTTATTTTCTCCTGCCCTCTGTGCCTGTGAAAGGGTTGGATGGACTTCCTCTTAATGGCCATCGAGTGGAGCCAAAACTGCTTGTTTGTGAAGGGTGCCATATCCTGATTTCAACTTTTTCAAATTTTGGAAATGGGGGAACATGATTAAACACTGTCCAGGTGCACTGCAAATATGGGTTAATTCAGGAAAATTGGACCATATTTTATTATAGTTAACTAAAACCATGCATTATTTGAAATAAACTGTATTACTAATTATCATATATATATATATATATATATATATATATATATATATATATATATATATATATATATATATATAAAACCTTTGGCATATTCTCACAGCTGACAAGAAAGGGCCTGTTCTTCACTCCCCTGTTAGAACACAACACTTTAAAGCCTTGTAGTCAGATGGCAAGCAGTGCTCTGCTGGTTAAAGTGAGAGAAAAATCCAGGAGGTGAAACCTCAAGAGAGATAATAATGCTGGTATGGTTTTTATTTGGGGGAATCCAAGAGGCCACAATCACATCCATATTGGCAGCAATCAAACATGTAGCAGGTCCTAAACATTTACTGCACACACTCATTAAAGATGATTAAAACCATCACGGGGAACAGATCAGACAGGTTTTAATGGTGAGGGACATTTAAAGACTTCATAACCTAATTGAAAACAACAACAGGAAATAGAAACAGTTGGTGCTGGAAAAAAATAAAATAAAATCCAGCTGTTAAAGAACATGATCAATCTGACAGTTAGAATGAAACTGAAATGAACAAAGTTGTCCAGAAATAAAAAAGAGAGGCTGTTGCAACAAATGGCCTAAATTAATGATAATAATTACACTAAAACAGCTGGAAACTTTGGAGTTTCTTTTCTCTGTTCTGTTTGATTTTAAAATAATGTCAGTTTCTTCTGATCAAGCATTTAGTGCATAAAACCTCCGCTTTATTACTTGTCTTTTTAGAAACAAAGTTACATTTTTCTTTTAGAAACAAAGTCACTATATAAATAGAATGCTTTATAGTTTGGGGTTCGAATAAATAGAATGTTTCAAAGTTTGGAGTTCAAATAAATAAAATGTTTCAAAGTTTAAATATTCGTAATGTTTCATAGCTTAACACTCAAATAAACCGAATGTTTCATAGTTTCAGCTTTGCAAATATAGAAGGACTCGACTTTGGCTCGCATTTAGCCTTGTACTTGAATTCATGCAATGAATGAGTTAATCATCTTCATTTATTGTTCTCTGGTGTATTGATCGGTCCACTCAGAGCTTTCAATGTTTTATTACTATTTAAAATATGGCTATATTCATTTTTCATCATATTACATCATCTGGCACTTTCAAAATATGTCTATTTATTATCCATCAAGCTACTTTGTCCAGGGCTATAAAAGTTTGTTGTTCCATCCAAAGACAACCGGTGTGGATATAGTACCAATCCAGGAGGAACACCATGGGTCAGTTTCCAAAAATCTTTGTGCAAGTGCACATTTCAGCATCCTAATGTGTAAAACAGCACTGGTGTGGGCTAAAAGACAACTGCAATTTAACTGAGATTCACAATACTCCAAGGAACCAATCATGGGATTTGATAGGCTATTTACATTTTTTAAATTTAAAGTCTCCCTTCTGTAGTATGTTTGAATATGACTGAAGCTATATGTAAATTAGATGTGATTGGCATTGACAGAGCCTATAGAAAACAAGCTGTCAATGCCACCATCAGTTGTTATGCAGGGAGGCAGCTCTCTCCTCTAGATATCTTAGCAAACTGGACCTCTAACCACCAGGGCCTGGGAAAAACATGAACTTAGTGTTGCTTTCCAAGAAAGACATGTATTCATCCCCCTTCTTTAACATGATTCAGGCCCCAAGGCCTGATTATCAATGAGTAACATGCTCATATTTCCAATGGCTGATTCTGGAGAATCTCTTTGGACCATGTTGGTGCCATATGTTACAAATTGAAGCCAGAATTCAACATTCACTTCTAAAATATGCTACAAACAAAAACTGGGAAATTAACTGGAATTTATCCATGAATAACTACACAATTGTATTATTAGTCATGAAGTAAGTATTTTTAAGGTTTGCATATTTATCTAAACTTTTTGAGTTTTGAGAAGAGAGGTTTGGATTCGATCACGCATATCTGTGTCGTCTGATGTCTCTGTTGAGGTGATTTACTATCAGTCCCTGTTGAAATTGGCATGTTTTATTCACCGTTGCTGCGGCGGGTGAATAAAGCAAGTGAGAGACGGAGAAGAGTGGAAGAGAGCACGCTGCCACTGGATCGTCACACCCACCACGTGTGTTGTGTTTAGACAGCTGCTGTTCAAATGACCTGCCTGTGGACAAGAAACATGCACTCCACATAGCCGTAAATCATCTCTATTATGGAGTTGGTAAAGCTTACAGAGATCTCTGCAGAACACTTACAGAATAAGAATTGCCTCTTCAAACTACAGTACCATGTTATGATACCTCACTGGATTGGTTTGTTGGCACCTCTCTAGGCACTTAGGTTTTTTCAGTACTGATGTTAAAACCAACAGCATTATTTAAGGCGTGAAACTGCTTTTACACAACAGTTCAATAAACATCGTACGTAATAAGTAACTGACATTTTATACAGTTTTTTTTTCTGCTAAAATATTTCCAAATAAAGGCACGGCAGCGAAGCAACACACGGCACTGGTGTTTTACTACTGAGGGAATCAGTTTCTGAATGAATCAGTTGAGTAAATGACTCACTGTCCCAGTGTACATACTATCCATCCTAAATAGTATGTGAGATTTTGAGTAAGTGTCTCAAAGCATAGTATGTTGAAAAGAGTATGCCAAACATCCCACCAGCAAAAACGCAGCAAAAGCTTCACAGTGCCACGGTCTCTCAAAAAGTTACATTTTGTTCTGGCCTAGGTGTATAATAAACAAGCAGATTGTCTCTTAATATAAAAATGGATGATCTCAACAATGTGGTAGATGTGAACATACTCGGTGTGTTGACGTTTTTTCCTGTGCTCAAACCAGACCGTTTTAGAGGTTTATTTTGGATTCAGTTAATCATTTGAGAAAAGTATAGAGGTTTTATTCTTTTCTTATTTAGCCAAGTTTACTGTGCATTTAATTTACTATTATGTTGGAAGCGGAAGCAACATTGTGATTTGAGCTTACACTTAAGCTTGCAGTTGTTGTAATGTGTGGTCAAGTAGGTTTTCTGTCCTTATACAGCATTTATTTTCTCCTGCCCTCTGTGCCTGTGAAAGGGTTGGATGGACTTCCTCTTAATGGCCATCGAGTGGAGCCAAAACTGCTTGTTTGTGAAGGGTGCCATATCCTGATTTCAACTTTTTCAAATTTTGGAAATGGGAGAACATGATTAAACGCTGTCCAGGTGCACTGCAAATATGGGTTAATTCAGGAAAATTGGACCATATTTTATTATAGTTGACTAAAACCATGCATTATTTCAAATAAACTGTATTACTAATTATCATATATATATATATATATATATATATATATATATATATATATATATATACTAAAATAATATTAGTTTGCGTGCATCTAAAATCTACAAAAGACATTTTTATAGTGAGATGTCTGGATCATAAGGTATATAATCCCAACCTTTGTAATATAGGCTCAGACCGCTTGAATAATAGTGTTTTCTTGATCGTGTGCTGTTGGAAATCAAGCATTTAACCTTCGGCATATTCTCACAGCTGACAAGAAAGGGTCTGTTCTTCACTCCCCTGTTAGAACACAACACTTTAAAGCCTTGTAGTCAGATGGCAAGCAGTGCCCTGCTGGTTAAAGTGAGAGAAAAATCCAGGAGGTGAAACCTCAAGAGAGATAATAATGCTGGTATGGTTTTTATTTGGGGGAATCCAAGAGGCCACAATCACATCCATATTGGCAGCAATCAAACATGTAGCAGGTCCTAAACATTTACTGCACACACTCATTAAAGATGATTAAAACCATCACGGGGAACAGATCAGACAGGTTTTAATGGTGAGGGACATTTAAAGACTTCATAACCTAATTGAAAACAACAACAGGAAATAGAAACAGTTGGTGCTGGAAAAAAATAAAATAAAATCCAGCTGTTAAAGAACATGATCAATCTGACAGTTAGAATGAAACTGAAATGAACAAAGTTGTCCAGAAATAAAAAAGAGAGGCTGTTGCAACAAATGGCCTAAATTAATGATAATAATTACACTAAAACAGCTGGAAACTTTGGAGTTTCTTTTCTCTGTTCTGTTTGATTTTAAAATAATGTCAGTTTCTTCTGATCAAGCATTTAGTGCATAAAACCTCCGCTTTATTACTTGTCTTTTTAGAAACAAAGTTACATTTTTCTTTTAGAAACAAAGTCACTATATAAATAGAATGCTTTATAGTTTGGGGTTCGAATAAATAGAATGTTTCAAAGTTTGGAGTTCAAATAAATAAAATGTTTCAAAGTTTAAATATTCGTAATGTTTCATAGCTTAACACTCAAATAAACCGAATGTTTCATAGTTTCAGCTTTGCAAATATAGAAGGACTCGACTTTGGCTCGCATTTAGCCTTGTACTTGAATTCATGCAATGAATGAGTTAATCATCTTCATTTATTGTTCTCTGGTGTATTGATCGGTCCACTCAGAGCTTTCAATGTTTTATTACTATTTAAAATATGGCTATATTCATTTTTCATCATATTACATCATCTGGCACTTTCAAAATATGTCTATTTATTATCCATCAAGCTACTTTGTCCAGGGCTATAAAAGTTTGTTGTTCCATCCAAAGACAACCGGTGTGGATATAGTACCAATCCAGGAGGAACACCATGGGTCAGTTTCCAAAAATCTTTGTGCAAGTGCACATTTCAGCATCCTAATGTGTAAAACAGCACTGGTGTGGGCTAAAAGACAACTGCAATTTAACTGAGATTCACAATACTCCAAGGAACCAATCATGGGATTTGATAGGCTATTTACATTTTTTAAATTTAAAGTCTCCCTTCTGTAGTATGTTTGAATATGACTGAAGCTATATGTAAATTAGATGTGATTGGCATTGACAGAGCCTATAGAAAACAAGCTGTCAATGCCACCATCAGTTGTTATGCAGGGAGGCAGCTCTCTCCTCTAGATATCTTAGCAAACTGGACCTCTAACCACCAGGGCCTGGGAAAAACATGAACTTAGTGTTGCTTTCCAAGAAAGACATGTATTCATCCCCCTTCTTTAACATGATTCAGGCCCCAAGGCCTGATTATCAATGAGTAACATGCTCATATTTCCAATGGCTGATTCTGGAGAATCTCTTTGGACCATGTTGGTGCCATATGTTACAAATTGAAGCCAGAATTCAACATTCACTTCTAAAATATGCTACAAACAAAAACTGGGAAATTAACTGGAATTTATCCATGAATAACTACACAATTGTATTATTAGTCATGAAGTAAGTATTTTTAAGGTTTGCATATTTATCTAAACTTTTTGAGTTTTGAGAAGAGAGGTTTGGATTCGATCACGCATATCTGTGTCGTCTGATGTCTCTGTTGAGGTGATTTACTATCAGTCCCTGTTGAAATTGGCATGTTTTATTCACCGTTGCTGCGGCGGGTGAATAAAGCGAGTGAGAGACGGAGAAGAGTGGAAGAGAGCACGCTGCCACTGGATCGTCACACCCACCACGTGTGTTGTGTTTAGACAGCTGCTGTTCAAATGACCTGCCTGTGGACAAGAAACATGCACTCCACATAGCCGTAAATCATCTCTATTATGGAGTTGGTAAAGCTTACAGAGATCTCTGCAGAACACTTACAGAATAAGAATTGCCTCTTCAAACTACAGTACCATGTTATGATACCTCACTGGATTGGTTTGTTGGCACCTCTCTAGGCACTTAGGTTTTTTCAGTACTGATGTTAAAACCAACAGCATTATTTAAGGCGTGAAACTGCTTTTACACAACAGTTCAATAAACATCGTACGTAATAAGTAACTGACATTTTATACAGTTTTTTTTTCTGCTAAAATATTTCCAAATAAAGGCACAGCAGCGAAGCAACACACAGCACTGGTGTTTTACTACTGAGGGAATCAGTTTCTGAATGAATCAGTTGAGTAAATGACTCACTGTCCCAGTGTACATACTATCCATCCTAAATAGTATGTGAGATTCTGAGTAAGTGTCTCAAAGCATAGTATGTTGAAAAGAGTATGCCAAACATCCCACCAGCAAAAACGCAGCAAAAGCTTCACAGTGCCACGGTCTCTCAAAAAGTTACATTTTGTTCTGGCCTAGGTGTATAATAAACAAGCAGATTGTCTCTTAATATAAAAATGGATGATCTCAACAATGTGGTAGATGTGAACGTACGGTGTGTTGACGTTTTTTCCTGTGCTCAAACCAGACCGTTTTAGAGGTTTATTTTGGATTCAGTTAATCATTTGAGAAAAGAGAGAGAAGACAAAGAAGATAAATGTAATCGAGTTGTGTGACTGTAAAAAATGACTAAACTACATGAACGAAGGAAAAAATGAAGGCCAAGATGGGGGGAAAGAGGTCTTTTAACTACTGGCTGAACTTACAGCATAATATTAAGCAGTTTGTTATTAGAAAAAAGTGCTATTTTGGAGGGGGAAAAAAATTAAACCACATTTGAACGTTGAAACATTTGGCCTAGACTAACAAATATGTTTATTATATTTAAGCATTATTTATTATTTATTATATTTCAGTTTGTGAAAAGTGGAGTAGGTATTATTTGAAAAGGACATGCAATTCCCGTCATACAGAACATACAGAAGAGTATTAAGGATTACTGCATGCTTAAAACATGGGTCTCTTGCTGCCCAATTTTGAGGTTACAATGCATTATAAATAGTCGCCAAATACTAAAAATATGGTGCTGTACAGTACTTAGTGTATACTAATTAGTGGTAGTAGTAGTAGTGGTAGTAGTAGTAGTGTGTGTACCGTCTGATCATCCCACAGAACACCAATGTATTCTTAAGAGTCACCCAGCAGCTCGCTCCGGTGTGTTAATATTTGCCTCATTTCAGATAATTTGCCATTGGCTGGAGTTTGTGAGGCTGATGAGGAGCTGATCATGTGACACGAGGCTGAAGCCAGGCTGGGCTCGGAGAGGGGAAATGCACAGCATTCCTCAACGATCCCTACTGAGGACTGGCTGAAAACTGATAGTACTGATGTACAGCGCACGGCATGGTTACAAGGGCCAGATTCAAACAGCACGGCATGAAAGAGCGATTCAGAATCACTCTCTACCACTAACATCATTTTTCTCAATTCAGTTTAACAGTAAATTGCTACGCGGAGTTAATTGCATTTATATGAACTTCAAAGTAGGAATTTGGGCTTCAGATGTATGGTTTAAGCAAATGATTTTTGTCTAAATTGTATTTAGCCCAGTTCTGTTCAAAGCACCCACTCCTCTGAAGCACAGTGCATTTGTTTGTGTACACGTTTGTGTGTGGTGTTTTAATGTGTCAGAAACCATGTGGCACATATCAAGTCAGTCTGTTAAAGACTTCAGGCATGGAAGAGTGTTTGTTACCATTTGTAGTGTGGGATAAATAATAATTCCCTCACACCTCCTCTCCTGTGCAGTGGTGGCGAAGGATAACTGATCCCTCTCTTTAGTCATTCTTTGGACTCGCATGATGATGGAAAACAAAAACCCACGCCTTCACTCTCCACCCTTGAAGTGGTCTTTCAGCTATTCCCCTTGACATTGTAGTCAGAGTTTCCAGATTTAAGGAGGGAATTCTTTCCACTCTGAGTCAAGAGTCAGTATGACTTTCTTAGCAACTTAACTCGACAATTGTGGTAGGTAGGAGTTGCAATGGAGCAGTGTTCGTGTGAAGAGAGCAATGCTCCGTGTGTGTGTGTGTGTGTGTGTGTGTGTGTGTGTGTGTGCTCTTGTTTTTGTGACATATCAGGACACAACTCTGTATAATGACATGGGTATGACACAGGTATTACAAGGAGAGGGTGACTTATGAGGACGTAACCCATGTCCCCATTTATCAAAACGCTTATAAATCATACAGAATGAGCTTTTTTGAGGAAGTAAAAATGCAGAAAGCTTCCTGTGAGGGTTAGGGTTAGGGTTAGGTGTACGGTTGGTGTAGGGCCATAGAATTATACCAGTTGTACAGTATAAAAACCATTATGCCTATGGGATGTCCCCACTTTTCACAAAAACAAACGTGTGTGTGTGTGTGTGTGTTTCTTAAAGGGATACTCCACCCCAAAAAAAAGGTCTCTCATAATTTATCTAGCCTTGTGCCATCCCAGTTTTTTATTTTGTAGAAACTTTCTTTCTTCAGATGAACAAAAAAAAATATTTATAGAGAAATAATCTATCTCTGTGAGTTCATATAATGCAAGTGTATGGGACCTCCAAATCTGATGCGTCAAAAACCACACAAACCACAAATATGAATGTTTTTCTTAAACACACCTATCGTTTTCCTTTAGAATACATTATTTATTCATTAACCGGGGTTGTATAGATTACCATTGTGTTCACTTTGTGTTGTTTCTGAAGCGAAATCCTGTACACTTGCATTATATGAACTCACAGAGATGGATTATTTTTCTAAAAATATTCCTTTGTGTTCATCTAAAGAAGGAAAATTTGTATACATCTGGGACATCATGAGGGTGAATAAATGATGAGAGATGTTTTTGGATCAAGTGTCCATTTAAAAGAATCAATAAGCAACATCTTGAATTTGATTTGAAACAAACACTGCCAACAAATAACGCAAAGGAAAACCTTTGAATGTGATCCTCCATTTTTTGCATTTTTTTTTTTTTTTGTGTTGCATTCTATTATAAAATTTGTATTTCTTTTTTATGTGCAGCTTTACACTTGTACTCGATCTGACACTGACATCACCAACAAGGGCTGGAGGACCCAACGTTTTACCCCTCATCATGAAGGACTGGAAAATGAATTAGGGAATCTTGTAAATCTAGCATGTAAATAAAACACACATTGGAATCTAGTTGCAGGGCTTGCCGCGGTTGCCCACCAGTGTGTTTGTGAAACACTCTGGCAGAGATCCTCATCAACCCTAATCAAAACCAAATGAGAGCGAGAAAGAAAAGCGAGAGAGAGATGGAGAGTGAGAAAACGCAAGGAGAGAAAGAGAAAGAGAGTGAACGTCATTAAAATACTATCCAACGCAATTACTAGCAGATTTAAAACAGATGACACAAGCATGTTTTTGTCTTACCAGATCAACCAGATTAATTTCTACACATTATTTTTTTGTTTACACAGGCTTTCTAACTACTTCCCGTCTGATTATGATAAAAGTGAATGAAAACTGTAAGTCATCAAAGATAATGTTATTATGATGTAACGTCTGTAAGTCAACATATGACAAAGAAGTTTGCATACTATGAATACTAGCTTAGGAACTGTTGCTTTTTTTTTTTTTTTGATACTCCGAAAGTCTCTTAGAAGACTTCATAGTGAAAAAAAATTAATAATATGAGAAAATCACTACACCAGACTTGCTAAATAAAGGGAAACAGCTGCAAAACCAAACAAAGATGCAAATCAGCTCTGACTGCTATCAGCATCTACAAACGCAGCTATCAGATCTAAAGTGCTTGATAATAGCATTTAGTATCATGGAGATCTTCTCGCCAATGAGTCATAATTGGTAATTGGAAAGCTAAACATCACGGTTCACTTCCACGTGCTGTCAGTTTGCTGCCAGAAAGGAAATTGAAGGCAGATTTTTCTCGGCCTCCTGACCAGACCCTGTTTGGAAAGAACACTCACATACACGGGATGTGATATAATTAAATATCTCATTAGTATGACTGAAACCTAAAATGGATTTCATATCCAGGAAGTTACTTTTAAATCTTTGCTTGTCAAGGTACTCATGAATTAAAATAGCTCGACTTCTGTTGCTGCTCTTACACTAAAATAACAATGCTGTTAACCTAAGGTGGCAAATGATATATTGTTTAAAGGTTTGGGGTCGGTAAAATTGTTTGAACATTTTGAAAGGAGTCTCTTAGACTCACTAAAGCCCCGTTCACAAGAAGAACGATAACTATAAAGATAACTATAAAGACAACGATATTAGCGTTCACACCAGCAAACGATATCGTCTGTTTACTCTAAGCGCATGCTCGTCTGCCACTTTTAATTATTGAGCTTGTTACTCATTGGATGGATTCTGATTGGCTGTCATTTTTTTCTCGTTCATCAGCTGGAGAAAAATAGTTTTGAGAGTGATTCCAATGATAGATTTTTTTCTGTGTCTTTCTTTATCGTTTTAGCTGTGGTGTGGACTCTGCTATTCTTTAATACTGAGAACGATTTTTAGAACTACATCTTTATCGTTATTTTTATAGCTATCATCCTTGGTGTGAACGGGCCTTAAGACGTGAGTAAAAATACAGTAAAATCTGTAATATTGTGAAATATTATGACAGTTTTCTGTTTTCATATGTTTAAAATGTCATTTATTACTGTGATGAATTATTCCAGTTTTCAGTGTCACACGATTCTTCAGAAATCATTCTTAAATGTTAACTAGATGCTTGAGAAACAACTTATTGTTGAGCCATTATTCATTTTAGTCAGGATTCTTCAATGAATAAAATGTTCAAGAGAACATTTGTTGAATTAGAAATCTTAGGAAAATAAAAAAAATTACGTTAAAATACATATTTCGACCAGATTAATCACTTGAAGTTTTATCAGATGTACTTATTTGGATCAAACAACACTTTTAATCCATTTAATGCATCTTTGCTCAATAAAAGTATAAATTTCTTTAAAGTAGTATTCATCTGGTACAAAACAAGATCTAACTAAGTAATGTAACGAACAAACTACTAGGCGATTGAAATGAATCTGAAATGAATCCTCAGTTCTATTACAGACTTTATAAAAATTGTGATTTAACATATCTCAGTCAGGGTCATTTTCCAGGGTCTGCTTGTTAATCACTTTCCATAATGTGATCATTTGCTATCAATGCATTTTTCTCATCAAACTCAACAAAGTGATAACATGCTAGTTTGTCATCAAATCTTTGGTCCAGTGAGGTCTGTAATTAAGTGTGTAAATCAGTGGATTTTTTTTACCTGCAGCAGGGGGCTGATTGTATTGAATATACGGATGAGTTATGATAAGGTAGCACAATAGTAGGCTTGTTTTTGGCCTTTATGAATGAGTCCACTTAATCAGCCTGAGGAGGAAGGTGCAAAGCCTCTGGGACAGATGTATAATATCACTACTTCCTTCCATAAGCCCGTGCTGCAGATTTATGGTGTGGCTACTTTGTTAGAAAAACTCTCTCATGCCGTCTTCCGCCCCAACCTGTTTTCCTTCTCCTGGAGTTTTAGTGTAGTGTTGTTTCCTTCACTTTAGGAAGGAGGGAGTTGCCATTAAAGCAACATAGAAGAAAAGGAAAGGTGAAGTTCATTTGGTACACTCAGTATTTTTTGTTTATGTTGTACTGGCCCATATACCATCATTTAGACTTACCAGCATCACACAAAAGCTCATGTTTTTGTAGAAACACAGTATTCTCATGATTGCAGTGAGTGATAAAGTCAGTTACAGAGATAAAGTGACCAGTTTTGAAGTGTCATGTGATCTCAATATGGAGGCCAAACATGAGGTGACCCACTCAAGATAAAAGAAAATAAAAGATAAAAGTTTTATTAAGCTACTATGAAATAAAAAATTGAATTGTAAAATGTGGGGGAGAGAATAATAATAACAATAATTATACAGAATTTCAATAATAATTAATAATATGTAAGTTACAATTATAAATAAAATATTGATAATAATAATAATATATATAACCTATAATTTTATATAAATAAGTGATAATACATAATCTATAAGAATAATAATAATAATGTGTAAATGATAATAATTTAGAAATGATCTATAATAATAATACATATATACATACATTATAATAAAATAACTATAATATATAATCTAAAATAATAATGATATAGTAGTCATATAATAATATACTAATATATAGAATAATAACTAATAATGCTATATAAAAAAATCTATAATATATAATCTATTGTTACAGTCTAAAATGGTAAACCCACACAACAACTATATTATTATTATTATTAATAATATGTACTGCAAATAATAATGATAAATAAATTAAAAAAAATAATTATAATAATAATATGTACATTTTAATGATAAATAAATGATCTAAAATAATTATTATAATAATATGTAAATTATAATGATATACAAATGGTCTATAATACATAGATCTATAATAAACTCTTTGACCCACTGAATTATAGAGTGCCATCACATTATCCATTGAAACTGAATCTCATGTCTGACACCTCTGGATGTTATTTTTTATTTTTTTTTATTTTTTTTAAAGAACCAGCCTTTTTATTCTCAAAATGATTCATTAATCCAACTACTTCAGATACACAAGATCCAAAATGGATAGAGACTGAAATGGTTTAGTTAACTTATGCTCCTAACAGCTGTTGAATCATTTCAGACATATTTCCTCCATTATGGAACATTTATAGTTTCACCTCAAATCTGGCTCACTCTCTCGCCCTGAACGCCTGTGTATTTAAAGTAATGAAGCATGACAAAGGTGAGGAAATGAGAGTCAGACAGGTTTGTGCTGCTCTGAGAGAGAACAGAGACTGTTGGGATTGTTTGTGTTGATGATTTCTGGGTTTGAACTTTCCCAGTAGGCATTATCATCAACTGGAGATGTCCTTTTCAACTAACTTCTCCTGAAGACAATTTGGAAGACTTCCATCATGGAAATTAGAGGTTGTTTGAGGACAGACCATTAGAAAAAGAATTGAAATTCAATTTAATATTCTCTAAACTCCAACATATTGATCATGACTGTTGCTGGGTCAGTGTATCTCATGAGGTCAGGAGTGGCTTCTTTCGGGGCTCTCAGAGAATATTATTCAATGCTTGAGGATCACCAGGGTCATTTTCAAGCCTGCATTCATCATCTCCAGCATTCGTCATGCCTGAAAAATTCATAACAACGTTCAAAGACTCATAACTCACACGATCTGGAATGCCGTCTTCAAGAAACAAGCTATTTTTTTCTATATTCTGACATATAATTCATTTGAAAAGCAGATTTTATCATTTACATTCTATTGTTTACATTTTATTTTATATTTGGCTCAAGTGTATTCCAAACTAGTTTGACTGAAGTCACTGTCAATGATATTTACACACCATTTTCAAATCTGGACGTTGATGTCAACTAAAACTTTAGTGGGGGTGAAAATTATGACTTAAAAACTCAGGATCAAAAGACTTGAACTATATTGCATTAGGAATATTTATAATTCTTTCATGAACTACAAAAAAAATCTTAATGGGTGTGTCTTATGTAATTTTTCTTTCCTTTTAAAATCGCTAATCAAAATATCCGTTAGACAAACAACTGAAATTAATTTTAATATTTCATTATTGAAATATCTTTGAAACAATACCAATTTAATTGAGAACAAAACTACATAAGATATTAAGACTAAGTTTATTCTGTCTTACTGAACTGGCAGACGTTTTCCAAGTTATGCAGTGTTGCTTCTCAAATCACTTTTTAGTTTTTAATGATTTTTAGAGATTTTTACTAGAAAACAAGTTTTTTTAAAGTCATTAAGAAGTCTATTTAGGCTCTGTGGTGCTTCTATGGGGGTTGTGTTTGACAGCCCATGATTACAATGAATTGTTATATGGCAAGAGCTTTTATTTTCCTTTTTCCATAAAAAATTATATGTTATCTGTACAAGTCTAAACATGAGACTATAACCCATGTGGCCATAATTATAATAAATCTTTATTTCTTGCATGGTAATTGTATTCATTTCCCTCTGAGATTAACAACACAAGAGCATTGTGATTATTACTATACAGAGCTATACATAAGAAAAGTGGATTTTCAAAGGTAACGGCACGAGGAGAGATCAAACCGCAACTCCAGCCAAACTCTAGTTTAACTGAACCCCCACCCCTTTCTCTTTAGCGCTCTCTCTCTCTCTCTCTCTCTCTTTCTCTGACTGTCTCCTTCCTAATGGGCTCCAGATGTGGAGGTTGATGGGGGTGAGCTGTCTGTCCATGGGGAGGCTCTGTCAGTGGGCTGCAGGGTGCAGAGGGATGTGGGGGTGGGGTGGATGTATGATCTGGGCCGCTGGGGCTCAGGTCAGAGTTCCAGACATCTGGAAGCACTGGGGTCAGCGAGCCCAGGCTGTGAAAGGTAAGATGGACGCTCATGCAGGGGGACAGAGGAGACAACATGAAAGTTGTTTTTTCTTTCTATTCTAGTGGCTTCCTCTAACAACTCTCCTAGGGACACGAGCTTTTTTGTTATTTATAGGATCAAAAGTGTGAGCAAACGTATATGAGCATAGGAGCCCACCTAAGAACATTACAGGAGAAAACTTCTTCACTTTTAGATTCATTCTTAGGTGTAAGGTTGATGTTGGCATGAGGACAGTAGCAATTCCGTCCAGTTTTCTGCATGTGTCATTAAAAAATCGTCCAACCAGAGACTCAGTTTGTTAAGAAACCTTCAAGGCCCATTGACCTTGATATAAATGGTTCAAAGAGAGCTGTGTCAAGTTAAAACTGTTGAAATAAAAGGAAATGGCTTTCTGTCCAAAGTGAACATCCCATATATTGCAGGTCCTTAGAGTACGGCTGTATTTGGAAATGGTTTGACTCATGAACTGCTTGGATCATAAAGAGTCCGTTGTAAATTGGATGGAACGAGCCCAGCTTGTGGGGAGAAGCCACATGAAAGGCATCACAATTGGAATGATGACTGGAATTTTAATACAGATTTTAGATCATTTTAGAAAAAGCTCAAACTGGGATCGTTGATAAACACGCATCTTGTCCATCAATGTTAACTTGAGAGAGGTCAACCATTTAGGAAAGTACACGGACCTAATCTAGACTTATTGGATGCAAAGAGGTGTATTTGGAAAGGAACAGAACATTACAAAGAAGTGACAATTTATTTAATGTAAAGCTACTTTTTCAACCATTTTTTTACAGTTGGAATGACACTGTATGTTCAAGCTCATCTGACTGAAGCTATTCTAATTTCTTAAAAAATAAAATCTTACTGACCCCAAACTTTTAAACAGTAGTGTAGATTAACTCGATTAACCTTTAGATGACCACAAAGTTAGTCTACGTGTAAAGAAATGAGCATGAACAATAATATTGACCAATAAATAATTAGCTGATGACCAATGAAAAAAAAAGTGACGTGACATTCAGCCAAGTATGGTGACCCATACTCAGAATTCGTGCCCTGCATTTAACCCAACCAAAGTGCACACAATCAGCAGTGAACACACACACACACACCCAGAGCAGTGGGCAGCCATTTATGCTGTGGTGCCCGGGGAGCAGTTGGGGGTTCAATGCCTTGCTCAAGGACACCTCAGTCATGGTATTGCCAGCCCGAGATTCAAACCCACAACCCTAGGGTTAGGATTCAAACTCTCTTACCACTAGGCCACAATTCTCTAATCCCAATTGCCATTTACAAAATATCACAGTACTGATATATTGTAAATGGCAATATTTTTGACAATTAAAAAATAACACAATCTTAAGCACATGAAAAGCAAGTATCCTAGTGCAATAACGTGCAATAAATTTTAATTTAATTTCATTAATTCTGAGAATCTGCTTTTATCCCACAAAACATGATGTAAACAAATCACTGGGGCATATATAAAGAGTAACATTACAGTGATGACAGCCAACAGATTTCGTTCACGGAGCTGAAAGACAGATGAAAAGAAAAACAACTCACCGGCTCACCCTTCCTCCAATTGACGGTCCCTGAGGTCACTCAAGGTCACATGTAATCAGCAGGCCAAGGGAGCCATCAGGTACATAAACAAGCCAGTGTCAGCCATTCAAAAACAGCCCTCGGCCACTTAAACTCGAACGATCGCTTCCTGTGCCATAAACACACTGTTTTGAAAGTAAACATTCCTGTTCAACAAAAAATTAACAGTGCCGGCCCTGAAGACTGCTTAAAGGAATCAAAGTTCACCACGCGACACCAAAGACTCCATCATCAGGTAGTAAAACGCACAGGCTGTTTTTCAGCTGATTTTTCACGTCAACCTTTAAAACGTTTTCAAATCCAAAGCAAACACACAAGCACTTTAATGGAACGATAGCTGGCAGGGGAAGAACAACAGCGCTGTAAGCGTTTGAAACTCATTGTAAATGGCTAGTTTGATTAGCGAAATTTTGTCATTTCCTTGCTTTGCCTTGTATAACTTATAAAAGAGCGAAGTGGAGTGGAAAACAGGGTGGAGAGGAAAAGAGCCGCAGGAATTTTTGCGAAGCTTTCTGCTGTTTCTCACGAAGCCCCCGGGAGTCCTGACGAAGAGTTATTTTACAGTTTAAAGGTAAATGTTCACACAGAGAGTTCACACTATGGGAGCCTACAAACACACTTTGAGAGGTTTAGCTTTGGAAAAGCACACGTAACATCTGCACTCGCATCTCTAACTCTCACTGCTCTTGGGTTTCTGAATGATTTCACCTGCCTTCTATTGCGTAATACTGTAAGTTAAATGGGCCAGTAGTGGGAGTATGCTTTACATTTGGTTTTATTCTAAAACACTTCCTCCAAGGCTATACGAGTGCATAATGTAATAGGTTTTAATATCTGATATGTGGAACTGTGAAATCAGAGATTGAGAGCAGTCTAAGCTCAATAGTGAGCACATTTGTGGTAAAAACATTGACAGCGTAAATCGCAGAAGTGTTCTCTTTTAGGCCATAAAGACATTCGAGGACACTCCCCGAAACATAAGGCTGTTACACTGCTTGGACATCTTTATTGCAAAGGAGTATTACATGTTTAGATATATTTCGACAATATAAATGGGTAAAATCAACTAGGCTCCAAATTCATTACTTGCATACATGGCTAGAGTTCTGTGTATGCCAAAATGAACAAATAACCCCGGCATGTTTTAAACTGAAAACAGTGAAGGGTGATTTTAGACTACGGTAACAAGGAAGCCAAATTTCACCCGGCTCCAAATAATCAAAATATCCAAATCCCACTTTGTGGCCTCGGTGCATATTTATGAGTTCCAAGGAGAAATCAAGGGGAAATCCTAAAAACTTCCCAGATGTCCACAAGATTGAAGTACATGGATTCCACAGAGGTCATCAAATCCCTGTGGTCAGCAACAGTCTCGAGAAAGCAATCTATAGTCTTCAAACGGGATGACCACACTCATGCTGCCACAGTGAGTGTGAACAGAGAAAGAGTCCATTTTGTGCTTTCCGCAACTGAATTTTCCCACATGTCATTTTCCCACATACCAAGAACATGACATCCTTATGTAAATCATTGGTTTAGGAAAGCTCTGTACCTTGAAGATATTCTCTTTTACTTCATTTGTTTGATGGATAAGAGTAAAACACGTAGAAGAGGACAGAAAACAACATTAATGTCAATAGTTTGGGGCCGGTTTTGTCAGGACATTGGGATTGTTCTCTGACATGTGGCTCAGAGTCTCTGAAAGCCCTGCTGTCCGCTTCAGTTGACGGTGGGCACCTGGTTCAGGCTATATTCTTTGGCCTTCAGTCTCAGGTTGGCGATACTGTTGGCCATATTCATGCCTTGGGCTGTGTTGTTGGCAGCGCATGATGGAGAATAAGTTGCCATGGCACTGCAAGGAAAGGGTTAAGTTGTCAGGATGAGATTTCACACTTTTTATTATTAATAAATTATTCAATAATATTAACATTTCAGAATTATTTATTTGAGCAAAAATGGTCAAAACTTCATTCGTATGGACAGCATTTGTGGCACAATATTTTGATTTCAAGAAAATAATTTAATATCTTTTAATCATTTTGACTCCCTCAGTCAAGAAAATACAGAAATGTATGGTGGTATTTTGATTAAAACACTTTCATGAAATTTTCCCTAAAATGCTTTAGCTTCTCAAATGTATGGTTATGAATCACTGATGTCATTTCTGCCGGTGGATTTTGCACAATTTTGATCCATGTAAATAGTGTTCTGTAGATATTTGCCTAGATTTATATATACGCTTTTATCCAAAGCTACTTGCATTATAAATATTTGTGTAGCACTTTACAATAAGGTCCCATTTGTTAATATTTGTTAATGCACTAACTAAGTAACTATTCATTTATTAATACATTTATTATTTTTTGTTATCGTTAGTTCAACCGTTCATTATAGTGCATGTCAATTAAATAATATTAACAGATGCCGCTTTTGTTTTTGAATAATAAATTAACTAGCATTAATTAATGCATTAAAATAATTTTTCATTGCTCATTCTTGTTAACTAATGTTAATAAATGGAACTTTCTCGTAAACTGTTACCAATTATTGTATAGATTTTTAATTCCTATGAAGTCAGAAGTCACATTTGTAATTCAGACTAACACGTTTTTAATATTTCAAGCTCATGGTTATACTTTTGAAATGGTGCTATAGTTGAATATTTGAAGCATTAATTCACAAGTAAATTTCTTTCATTTACAGTTTTGGCTAAATGAGGGATGACAAGATTCATGTCGCAGATGCTGTCCAATTGTCATAAATTTGTAAATAACCCAGAATATTCTTTAACTTCTGCCCATTTAATGTCCGCTCTAGGAGAAACAGCAGCAGTGTTAATGGTAATGCAGAGGTATAAAATGTGTGGTGACATCTAACCTGTACGACGGTGAGCTGCCCCAGGACAGGTAGTCATTGGGTCTGGGAGCGGGTCGTGGGACAATGGGCTGCTCTACGGCTGTTACTTCTCCTGAGAAAGACTTGAGCAATGAGGCGTTTTTACTGGCCAGCATTGCACGTTCATTTCGCCGAAACTTAGCCCGCCGATTTTGAAACCACACCTAGAAAAATCATAAAAGGTGCTCTGTTTGACATACACAGAGTGTAAAGACAGCCCTACCATCAGAATGGAGCACTGTGTGAAGGTAAAGTACAGGGATGTGCCACTGCTGCATCCACATGATGTGACAACACTGAGCATGATTGGACCATAAAATGACAAATAACCTGCTAACCTGCACTCGAGCTTCGGTGAGGTTGACCCGGCGTGCTAAGTCCTCCCTGACAAAAGCATCGGGGTAGTGCGTCCTCTCAAACACTCTCTCTAAAGCCTGCAGTTGACTGCTGTTGAACGTGGTCCTATTCCGCCTCTGTTTACGCTTTTTCTTCTCCTCTGAGTTGAGTTGCTCATCTATGGGGGACAAACACAAGCACACACACACATATATAAGGATGACATGAATATCTTCATTATAGTAGGTCTGTACCCATTCAATAGCCTTACCCTGAAAAAAAAAAACATTACATTTATAGGGTTACAGTTAAGTCATAGTGAAACCCGTTTTTGTTATGGAATTATAAACAAAGATTCTTTTTTTAATATTTAGAACTGGAAATGTATAACCGTTTAATAACAGTCAGCTCAATGGAAAGGAGCTACAGAGAGTAAATACAGATTTTCCAGTTTGATTCTACTTTAGTTAAAAGTGATGAAACTAAAACCATATCTTAATCAAAGTTTAAAGAGTGTGTAAGCAGGACACCTGATCTCTGTTTATTTAAAAATCTGAAAATGTTCTTGTATTCTACACATCTTCAACAAACACCCGGCATACAGTAATAACATTTTTTGAGGTCAATATGACTCCGGACCCTTAATAAATTATATTTTTCATTCACAATAAATTATTTGATGCACGTTTTTTCATTAATATTTAGTAACTTTTCCTCATGATTTCTTTAGATCTTTTCAGAAATGTGATTTTGACTATGTTTCTCTGCTAGTTATAACTGAAGAAAGAGAGAGAGAGAGAGAGAGAGAGAGAGAGAAAAAAAATCTTGGCCTTTTTTTACAATTTAAGTTATAGGAAAATATCATCAAATAAAGTAATTGATGCATTTTGTAATATTTTATGTCATCTCAGTCTTGTTTTATGATAATCTTAAATTATATTACACCTACAGAAATAGAATACAGAACATAAAACTATAAATAACATGCGGTCATCAGGTTTTGTATAGAATTAGCTCCCATCAGCCAAATTGTATTATGAAGTAAAACTAATTAATCAGTTTCCCACTTAAATTATTTATCCATATATATACTTCCATATATATATATTTATATATTATGCTCTGTCTTTATTTCTATAATTATTCTGGCCTCTTCTAGTAGTAAAATTCCAGTGTTTGGGCCTGTTTTGGTCCGGACAAAAAAGCAGATCGTTGCAGACTCAGGCCTCTTTTGATTCATCAGTCAGTTCTTAAACCGCTCCATAAAACTTCCCATGAGGAGAAAATACCCCAGTGAAGAATTGATTCGCCCCCAATTCCTCAAAGGCCATAAACTCAAAGCAAAGTTGAAAGAAGAGGTTATCAGTGCCGGGTCTGGAGCAAGAACAGCTCTACATGTCACAGCTGTGCTTATAGTGAGAACGAAAATCGTCTTTCATTAACTCTGCGCTTAGGCCTACACGAGATTAATCTTCACTTCAGTTATGGTTATTCAGAAGTCATTTTTTCTTAAAAGAATGCTTAAATCACATCTGAAATGTTGAGTAAAATTGTTGCACAAAATATTAATAATTTTTTTTACATAGGCCTTAATGCCCTTACACGAGGCTTAAATTCGTGTTGCTATGCTATTGTTTCCCCGAAGCAGCCTAGCGGAATACGCGCCAACCTATTCTCTTTATTTTATTTATTTACGTTTAGTTCAAAGTAACAGATTTAAAATATATGTGCAAAAAAAAAAAAAAAAAAGTAAGAATGCAGCTAATGGTTGCTTTATCAAGAGGCTCTTGCTTATAATTTTCGTAATGTTTCAAATTGCAAATTTTGGATGATGCCTAACAAAATACAGAGTTAACTCTAATAAATGGTACATTCAGTATGGCCAAATTTTTATTATGTTTAATTTACTATTTGAAATGGTCTATTAACCTCATTCATAAAATACTTAATTCACTGCAACTTTGGACTAGCCTACATCTTTAAGTCTTTAAATAGCCCTAGATTTTAAAAATAGGCTATATAATATATATATTTTTTTTTTTTTTTTTTTTTTTTTTTTTCCTATTATGAATTTGTAAGATTCTATAGATCACTTGTTTTGTTGGCTTAGGGAAAATATAGAAGATAATTAGAAATGGACCTACTAATAAAATTAAATATTGTAGGTTACATGCATGACAGCCCTTGCAGACTTTTTTGGGGTTTGCAAAATTATCACTTTTTAAAATTGTATTTTGATTTATACTTACACACCTTAATATCAATGAAAACTATATTTTCATTGTAGAGACAGTTCGGGATTTTACAACAGTTTTACACACCACAATTAAGTAAGTAGCCTTCCTATATTAATTGCTAACTAAAGTCATAAGGAGTAGCTAGTCTAAATGAATGAGAACGCGATCGTTCCCTCGTATAGCGCCTAATACACGGCCTACAGAACACATTACTGATGTCTGTCACTCATCTGCTAACATGACAGTTTTAGTAAGGTACTAATCACATCTATTAGTTCATATGTTGTGTTCTTTCTAGGGTGTGTAGGCCTACCAATTAAAGATTACTAGAATGAACAATTTAATTGCATTTACCCTAACTTGGAGACCCTAAGCAGAAGTTTTCATTTCCCGCTATCCGTCTTTTGAAGTTGAAATCTTCGCTATAATAATTTCTTATTAAATTAGAGTTAAATGCTACGAATGTTTTCGCTATTAAAAGAATCTATGGGACATGGGGATCATGTTTTGCTCATGAACTTACTCTCGCTGCTGTGTCGTGTCGCTGCCGCTGGTCAGTCCCGGGGACTCCATCATACTCCTCCCCGCCTCCCCTGCGCTCTCCTCCGCTTGAGCTCCCCACCATCTCCCGCGCCTCCCTCCAGATCCAACAGGTGGCTCACGGAAAAGTTCTTCTTTGCCTGCAGATGATCCTGATTTGCGCTGATCGGACTCTCCAGTCGGTTAGGTAGCGTGGCTTGTCTGTCCATCTACATGAGCATAGCTGGAAGTCATGACGCAAACTGACGAAACCCAAGATATTCTCTAACCATAACCAACATGGGTTAAGTCTTGACCATGAAAAACCAGTCTAATGCTCGACAGATAGATCGATTTTGATTTCTTCATCCGTAGTACAGTGGTCATGTGTTCCAAAAACAGGCGGAATTAGCTACCGCTCTTTTACTGGACAATCATGAGTCTTTATGGAAAAAAAGGCTTCACCGAAACACATCTCCAATTCAAGAACTCCAAAGTCTTCCGCCTTTTACCTGATGACTCCCTTTTAGTTTCTGTAACAGAGACTCTCTCCTCTCGTTCAGAGAGTGAGGGAATGAGTAAACTGGCGAGAAAGCTTTGATGGCACAGATGATCGACTTACGCCCAATAGTAGGAGGTCGGACGAGCTTTTCTCCGGTTCTTCAAACGACACACACTGGCGCTGAGGGGGGAAGCCTGAGAGCAGAACACGCGCTTCTGAAGCCCTGGGGAGGGATGATACACACTCAAGAAGCGAATTACGTGGCAAAACAAATGTTTCTAAAAGTTTAACGAAGTCATCTCTTATCTCCACCCATTAACATCCCACTGAAATATCTCAATAAGTTAATGGGTCAGCAGTGAGACGTGATGTGATTTATATTTATGTTTTTTTTTTTTGTCCTGGTCTATTAAGTTGATTTCAGTAATAGGCTTCAATAAGAACGCGATTTATACAGTAACAGACTTGAATACAAACTCTTATAACAGAATTGTAACAATTTCCTAATTAAAACTCACTGATATTTGGGCTTTAAAAAATATATAGGCCTACGTAGGCTAGCCTATAGCCTATATATAATAAAGGGCTTATAATACATAGCTAGTTTAAATTTCAAAGTATATAGTTTAAAAATGCATGTCTAATTAACTTTTCCCACAGTTTCCCATTATTATTATTATAATTGTAAAATTATTATTATTATTATTATTATTACTATTATTATTATTATCATTATTATCATTACTACTACTAATACTATTATTACTATTACTATTATTAAAAAATAAGGCGTGAATACATTTTTTATATCACACTCAACGCAGTAACCAATCATTAGAAATCCATTAGAAAGCCAGAAAACAGAGAAGATCCTCATGAATTTGTCAGTCACTAAGTATTTTTTTTCTTTTGTCAGAAACTATTACTACATTGAAAAAATGTTTGCTATATTTTTCTTTCTTTAAAAAAAAGCTATTACTTTTTTTTCCATGCTAAATAAAATTGTCACCAAATTATGTGGTCTTAAAGACAAGTTTGAATAAAGGGACAACGGTCTTGTTTAAGCTTAACCGATGTTAACACGAGCTCTCAAAATGATCAAAGTTAAACACTGGCAAAGCTCTTGGATAATATGGGTGTATATGCGTCTGTATTGGTGTCAGTTCATGATGTGACACTAAAATGTTGTTCTTTCTTGAATCGGTTTACAGATGATCGAAGCGTTGCGTGCGCTTTTAAAGAGTCTCTCGACAGGAGGGGATCGAGCTCTGCTGTGTCGCAATGACATGGGTTCAGGCTCCAAGCAGACTCCTCAGCCTTCTAGGTCTGGGAAAAGAACACTTGATGCCATCAAAGGGGTGCAGATTGAATCCAGATGTGCAGTGCCTCTCTCGTTCTTTCCGTGCATTTAATTAAGGAGCTTGGATTGAGGAGATCTTTCTTCATCATTAGTTTTCCCCCAAGATCCCATTTCTCCCTCGAAGCCCAGCTCGCTGCCCTGTGCCAGCGCGCAGCTTTGCTTTTATTATTTTACTCTGCCCATAAATCTGCCACATATCGAAACCTTGAATCTTTGTGAAGAATGATAGTTCTTTTCTTTGAGGAATGCAAAACTAGGCCCATATAGGAGAATATTTTTAATCAGCCTCCGTTAACATATTTTTTTCTTCATGAGCAAGGCTTAAGAGTAATCTAAATATAAAAATATATAGGCCCTATATATATATATATATATTATTATATATATATATATATAAATATATAATATATAATATATATATATATATATATATAAAAAATTTACAGTATAAAAAGTATACTTCTAGCAACCTCTATTATTTGTCCCAGAAAAGTAGCAATAAAAAGAAAGTAAAATTGTAAAATGATCTGGATAAAGTAGCCT
>NW_020528465.1:0-32804 GCF_003368295.1 Carassius auratus
GTCTAAAATGGTAAACCCACACAACAACTATATTATTATTATTAATAATATGTACTGCAAATAATAATGATAAAAAAAAAAATAATAATTATAATAATAATATGTACATTTTAATGATAAATAAATGATCTAAAATAATTATTATAATAATATGTAAATTATAATGATATACAAATGGTCTATAATACATAGATCTATAATAAACTCTTTGACCCACTGAATTATAGAGTGCCATCACATTATCCATTGAAACTGAATCTCATGTCTGACACCTCTGGATGTTATTTTTTATTTTTTTATTTTTTTTAAAGAACCAGCCTTTTTATTCTCAAAATGATTCATTAATCCCACTACTTCAGATACACAAGATCCAAAATGGATAGAGACTGAAATGGTTTAGTTAACTTATGCTCCTAACAGCTGTTGAATCATTTCAGACATATTTCCTCCATTATGGAACATTTATAGTTTCACCTCAAATCTGGCTCACTCTCTCGCCCTGAACGCCTGTGTATTTAAAGTAATGAAGCATGACAAAGGTGAGGAAATGAGAGTCAGACAGGTTTGTGCTGCTCTGAGAGAGAACAGAGACTGTTGGGATTGTTTGTGTTGATGATTTCTGGGTTTGAACTTTCCCAGTAGGCATTATCATCAACTGGAGATGTCCTTTTCAACTAACTTCTCCTGAAGACAATTTGGAAGACTTCCATCATGGAAATTAGAGGTTGTTTGAGGACAGACCATTAGAAAAAGAATTGAAATTCAATTTAATATTCTCTAAACTCCAACATATTGATCATGACTGTTGCTGGGTCAGTGTATCTCATGAGGTCAGGAGTGGCTTCTTTCGGGGCTCTCAGAGAATATTATTCAATGCTTGAGGATCACCAGGGTCATTTTCAAGCCTGCATTCATCATCTCCAGCATTCGTCATGCCTGAAAAATTCATAACAACGTTCAAAGACTCATAACTCACACGATCTGGAATGCCGTCTTCAAGAAACAAGCTATTTTTTTCTATATTCTGACATATAATTCATTTGAAAAGCAGATTTTATCATTTACATTCTATTGTTTACATTTTATTTTATATTTGGCTCAAGTGTATTCCAAACTAGTTTGACTGAAGTCACTGTCAATGATATTTACACACCATTTTCAAATCTGGACGTTGATGTCAACTAAAACTTTAGTGGGGGTGAAAATTATGACTTAAAAACTCAGGATCAAAAGACTTGAACTATATTGCATTAGGAATATTTATCATTCTTTCATGAACTACAAAAAAAATCTTAATGGGTGTGTCTTATGTAATTTTCTTTCCTTTTAAAATCGCTAGTCAAAATATCCGTTAGACAAACAACTGAAATTAATTTTAATATTTCATTATTGAAATATCTTTGAAACAATACCAATTTGATTGAGAACATAACTACATAAGATATTAAGACTAAGTGTATTCTGTCTTCCTGAACTGGCAGACTTTTTCCATGTTATGCAGTGTTGCTTCTCAAATCACTTTTTTAGTTTTTAATGATTTTTAGAGATTTTTACTAGAAAACAGTAAAAAAAAAAGTCATTAAGAAGTCTATTTAGGCTCTGTGGTGCTTCTATGGGGGTTGTGTTTGACAGCCCATGATTACAATGAATTGTTATATGGCAAGAGCTTTTATTTTCCTTTTTCCATAAAAAATTATATGTTATCTGTACAAGTCTAAACATGAGGACTATAACCCATGTGGCAATAATTATAATAACTCTTTATTTCTTGCATGGTAATTGTATTCATTTCCCTCTGAGATTAACAACTAAAGAGCATTGTGATTATTACTATACAGAGCTATACATAAGAAAAGTGGATTTTCAAAGGTAACGGCACGAGGAGAGATCAAACCGCAACTCCAGCCAAACTCTAGTTTAACTGAACCCCCACCCCTTTCTCTTTAGCGCTCTCTCTCTCTCTCTCTCTCTCTCTTTCTCTGACTGTCTCCTTCCTAATGGGCTCCAGATGTGGAGGTTGATGGGGGTGAGCTGTCCTTCCATGGGGAGGCTCTGTCAGTGGGCTGCAGGGTGCAGAGGGATGTGGGGGTGGGGTGGATGTATGATCTGGGCCGCTGGGGCTCAGGTCAGAGTTCCAGACATCTGGAAGCACTTGGGGTCAGCGAGCCCAGGCTGTGAAAGGTAAGATGGACGCTCATGCAGGGGGACAGAGGAGACAACATGAAAGTGTTTTTTCTTTCTATTCTAGTGGCTTCCTCTAACAACTCTCCTAGGGACACGAGCAGAGCTTTTTTGTTATTTATAGGATCAAAAGTGTGAGCAAACGTATATGAGCATAGGAGCCCACCTAAGAACATTACAGGAGAAAACTTCTTCACTTTTAGATTCATTCTTAGGTGTAAGGTTGATGTTGGCATGAGGACAGTAGCAATTCCGTCCAGTTTTCTGCATGTGTCATTAAAAAATCGTCCAACCAGAGACTCAGTTTGTTAAGAAACCTTCAAGGCCCATTGACCTTGATATAAATGGTTCAAAGAGAGCTGTGTCAAGTTAAAACTGTTGAAATAAAAGGAAATGGCTTTCTGTCCAAAGTGAACATCCCATATATTGCAGGTCCTTAGAGTACGGCTTGTATTTGGAAATGGTTTGACTCATGAACTGCTTGGATCATAAAGAGTCCGTTGTAAATTGGATGGAACGAGCCCAGCTTGTGGGGAGAAGCCACATGAAAGGCATCACAATTGGAATGATGACTGGAATTTTAATACAGATTTTAGATCATTTTAGAAAAAGCTCAAACTGGGATCGTTGATAAACACGCTTCTTGTCCATCAATGTTAACTTGAGAGAGGTCAACCATTTAGGAAAGTACACGGAACTAATCTAGACTTATTGGATGCAAAGAGGTGTATTTGGAAAGGAACAGAACATTACAAAGAAGTGACAATTTATTTAATGTAAAGCTACTTTTTCAACCATTTTTTACAGTTGGAATGACACTGTATGTTCAAGCTCATCTGACTGAAGCTATTCTAATTTCTTAAAAAATAAAATCTTACTGACCCCAAACTTTTAAACAGTAGTGTAGATTAACTCGATTAACCTTTAGATGACCACAAAGTTAGTCTACATGTAAAGAAATGAGCATGAACAATAATATTGACCAATAAATAATTAGCTGATGACCAATGAAAAAAAAAGTGACGTGACATTCAGCCAAGTATGGTGACCCATACTCAGAATTCGTGCCCTGCATTTAACCCAACCAAAGTGCACACAATCAGCAGTGAACACACACACACACACCCAGAGCAGTGGGCAGCCATTTATGCTGTGGTGCCCGGGGAGCAGTTGGGGGTTCAATGCCTTGCTCAAGGATACCTCAGTCATGGTATTGCCAGCCCTAGGGTTAGGATTCAAACTCTCTAACCACTAGGCCACAATTCTCTAACCCCAATTGCCATTTACAAAATATCACGGTACTGATATATTGTAAATGGCAATATTTTTGACAATTAAAAATAACACAATCTTAAGCACATGAAAAGCAAGTATCCTAGTGCAATAACGTGCAATAAATTTTAATTTAATTTCATTAATTCTGAGAATCTGCTTTTATCCCACAAAACATGATGTAAACAAATCGCTGGGCATATATAAAGAGTAACATTACAGTGATGACAGCCAACAGATTTCGTTCACGGAGCTGAAAGACAGATGAAAAGAAAAACAACTCACCGGCTCACCCCTTCCTCCAATTGACGGTCCCTGAGGTCACTCAAGGTCACATGTAATCAGCAGGCCAAGGGAGCCATCAGGTACATAAACAAGCCAGTGTCAGCCATTCAAAAACAGCCCTCGGCCACTTAAACTCGAACGATCGCTTCCTGTGCCATAAACACACTGTTTTGAAAGTAAACATTCCTGTTCAACAAAAAATTAACAGTGCCGGCCCTGAAGACTGCTTAAAGGAATCAAAGTTCACCACGCGACACCAAAGACTCCATCATCAGGTAGTAAAACGCACAGGCTGTTTTTCAACTTATTTTTCACGTCAACCTTTAAAACGTTTTCAAATCCAAAGCAAACACACAAGCACTTTAATGGAACGATAGCTGGCAGGGGAAGAACAACAGCGCTGTAAGCGTTTGAAACTCATTGTAAATGGCTAGTTTGATTAGCGAAATTTTGTCATTTCCTTGCTTTGCCTTGTATAACTTAGAAAAGAGCGAAGTGGAGTGGAAAACAGGGTGGAGAGGAAAAGAGCCGCAGGAATTTTTGCGAAGCTTTCTGCTGTTTCTCACGAAGCCCCCGGGAGTCCTGACGAAGAGTTATTTTACAGTTTAAAGGTAAATGTTCACACAGAGAGTTCACACTATGGGAGCCTACAAACACACTTTGAGAGGTTTAGCTTTGGAAAAGCACACGTAACATCTGCACTCGCATCTCTAACTCTCACTGCTCTTGGGTTTCTGAATGATTTCACCTGCCTTCTATTGCGTAATACTGTAAGTTAAATGGGCCAGTAGTGGGAGTATGCTTTACATTTGGTTTTATTCTAAAACACTTCCTCCAAGGCTATACGAGTGCATAATGTAATAGGTTTTAATATCTGATATGTGGAACTGTGAAATCAGAGATTGAGAGCAGTCTAAGCTCAATAGTGAGCACATTTGTGGTAAAAACATTGACAGCGTAAATCGCAGAAGTGTTCTCTTTTAGGCCATAAAGACATTCGTGGACACTCCCCGAAACATAAGGCTGTTACACTGCTTGGACATCTTTATTGCAAAGGAGTATTACATGTTTAGATATATTTCGACAATATAAATGGGTAAAATCAACTAGGCTCCAAATTCATTACTTGCATACATGGCTAGAGTTCTGTGTATGCCAAAATGAACAAATAACCCCGGCATGTTTTAAACTGAAAACAGTGAAGGGTGATTTTAGACTACGGTAACAAGGAAGCCAAATTTCACCCGGCTCCAAATAATCAAAATATCCAAATCCCACTTTGTGGCCTCGGTGCATATTTATGAGTTCCAAGGAGAAATCAAGGGGAAATCCTAAAAACTTCCCAGATGTCCACAAGATTGAAGTACATGGATTCCACAGAGGTCATCAAATCCCTGTGGTCAGCAACAGTCTCGAGAAAGCAATCTATAGTCTTCAAACGGGATGACCACACTCATGCTGCCACAGTGAGTGTGAACAGAGAAAGAGTCCATTTTGTGCTTTCCGCAACTGAATTTTCCCACATGTCATTTTCCCTACATACCAAGAACATGACATCCTTATGTAAATCATTGGTTTAGGAAAGCTCTTGAAGATATTCTCTTTTACTTCATTTGTTTGATGGATAAGAGTAAAACACGTAGAAGAGGACAGAAAACAACATTAATGTCAATAGTTTGGGGCCGGTTTTGTCAGGACATTGGGATTGTTCTCTGACATGTGGCTCAGAGTCTCTGACAGCCCTGCTGTCCGCTTCAGTTGACGGTGGGCACCTGGTTCAGGCTATATTCTTTGGCCTTCAGTCTCAGGTTGGCGATACTGTTGGCCATATTCATGCCTTGGGCTGTGTTGTTGGCCGCGCATGATGGAGAATAAGTTGCCATGGCACTGCAAGGAAAGGGTTAAGTTGTCAGGATGAGATTTCACACTTTTTATTATTAATAAATTATTCAATAATATTAACATTTCGGAAAGCATGCTCTGTCTCTGTTCATCTTATTATTTGAGCAAAAATGGTCAAAACTTCATTCGTATGGACAGCATTTGTGGCACAATATTTTGATTTCAAGAAAATAATTTAATATCTTTTAATCATTTTGACTCCCTCAGTCAAGAAAATACAGAAATGTATGGTGGTATTTTGATTAAAACACTTTCATGAAATTTTCCCTAAAATGCTTTAGCTTCTCAAATGTATGGTTATGAATCACTGATGTCATTTCTGCCGGTGGATTTTGCGCAATTTTGATCCATGTAAATAGTGTTCTGTAGATATTTGCCTAGATTTATATATACGCTTTTATCCAAAGCTACTTGCATTATAAATATTTGTGTAGCACTTTACAATAAGGTCCCATTTGTTAATATTTGTTAATGCACTAACTAAGTAACTATTCATTTATTAATACATTTATTATTTTTTGTTATCGTTAGTTCAACCGTTCATTATAGTGCATGTCAATTAAATAATATTAACAGATGCCGCTTTTGTTTTTGAATAATAAATTAACTAGCATTAATTAATGCATTAAAATAATTTTTCATTGCTCATTCTTGTTAACTAATGTTAATAAATGGAACTTTCTCGTAAACTGTTACCAATTATTGTATAGATTTTTAATTCCTATGAAGTCAGAAGTCACATTTGTAATTCAGACTAACACGTTTTTAATATTTCAAGCTCATGGTTATACTTTTGAAATGGTGCTATAGTTGAATATTTGAAGCATTAATTCACTAGTAAATTTCTTTCATTTACAGTTTTGGTTAAATGAGGGATGACAAGATTCATGTCGCAGATGCTGTCCATTGTCATAAATTTGTAAATAACCCAGAATATTCTTTAACTTCTGCCCATTTAATGTCCGCTCTAGGAGAAACAGCAGCAGTGTTAATGGTAATGCAGAGGTATAAAATGTGTGGTGACATCTAACCTGTACGACGGTGAGCTGCCCCAGGACAGGTAGTCATTGGGTCTGGGAGCGGGTCGTGGGACAATGGGCTGCTCTACGGCTGTTACTTCTCCTGAGAAAGACTTGAGCAATGAGGCGTTTTTACTGGCCAGCATTGCACGTTCATTTCGCCGAAACTTAGCCCGCCGATTTTGAAACCACACCTAGAAAATCATAAAAGGTGCTCTGTTTGACATACACAGAGTGTAAAGACAGCCCTACCATCAGAATGGAGCACTGTGTGAAGGTAAAGTACAGGGATGTGCCACTGCTGCATCCACATGATGTGACAACACTGAGCATGATTGGACCATAAAATGACAAATAACCTGCTAACCTGCACTCGAGCTTCGGTGAGGTTGACCCGGCGTGCTAAGTCCTCCCTGACAAAAGCATCGGGGTAGTGCGTCCTCTCAAACACTCTCTCTAAAGCCTGCAGTTGACTGCTGTTGAACGTGGTCCTATTCCGCCTCTGTTTACGCTTTTTCTTTTCCTCTGAGTTGAGTTGCTCATCTATGGGGGACAAACACAAGCACACACACACATATATAAGGATGACATGAATATCTTCATTATAGTAGGTCTGTACCCATTCAATAGCCTTACCCTGAAAAAAAAAACATTACATTTATAGGGTTACAGTTAAGTCATAGTGAAACCGTTTTTGTTATGGAATTATAAACAAAGATTCTTTTTTTAATATTTAGAACTGGAAATTTATAACCGTTTAATAACAGTCAGCTCAATGGAAAGGAGCTACAGAGAGTAAATACAGATTTTTCCAGTTTGATTCTACTTTAGTTAAAAGTGATGAAACTAAAACCATATCTCAATCAAAGTTTAAAGAGTGTGTAAGCAGGACACCTGATCTCTGTTTATTTAAAAATCTGAAAATGTTCTTGTATTCTACACATCTTCAACAAACACCCGGCATACAGTAATAACATTTTTGAGGTCAATATGACTCCGGACCCTTAATAAATTATATTTTTCATTCACAATAAATTATTTGATGCACGTTTTTTCATTAATATTTAATAACTTTTCCTCATGATTTCTTTAGATCTTTTCAGAAATGTGATTTTGACTATGTTTCTCTGCTAGTTATAACTGAAGAGAGAGAGAGAGAGAGAGAGAGAGAGAAAAATCTTGGCCTTTTTTTACAATTTAAGTTATAGGAAAATATCATCAAATAAAGTAATTGAGGCATTTTGTAATATTTTATGTCATCCGGTCTTGTTTTATGATAATCTTAAATTATATTACACCTACAGAAATAGAATACAGAACATAAAACTATAAATAACATGCGGTCATCAGGTTTTGTATAGAATTAGCTCCCCATCAGCCAAATTGTATTATGAAGTAAAACTAATTAATCAGTTTCCCACTTAAATTATTTATCCATATATATACTTCCATATATATATATTATATATTACGCTCTTTCTTTATTTCTATAATTATTCTGGCCTCTTCTAGTAGTAAAATTCCAATGTTTGGGCCTGTTTTGGTCCGGACAAAAAGCAGATCGTTGCAGATTCAGGCCTCTTCTGATTCATCAGTCAGTTCTTAAACCGCTCCATAAAACTTCCCATGAGGAGAAAATACCCCAGTGAAGAATTGATTCGCCCCAATTCCTCAAAGGCCATAAACTCAAAGCAAAGTTGAAAGAAGAGGTTATCAGGCGGTCTGGAGCAAGAACAGCTCTACATGTCACAGCTGTGCTTATAGTGAGAACGAAAATGGTATTTCATTGACTATATGCGCTTAGGCCTACACGAGATTAATCTTCACTTCAGTTATGGTTATTCTGAAGTTATTTTTCTTAAAAGAATGCTTAAATCACATCTGAAATGTTGAGTAAATTGTTCACAAAATATTAATAATTTTTTTTACATAGGCCTTAATGCCCTTACACGAGGCTTAAATCGTGTTGCTATGCTATTGTTTTCCCCGAAGCAGCCTACGGAATACGCGCCAACCTATTCTCTTTATTTATTTATTTACGTTTAGTTCAAAGTAACAGATTTAAAATATATGTGCAAAAAAAAAAAAAAAAAAAGTAAGAATGCAGCTAATGGTTGCTTTATCAAGAGGCTCTTGCTTATAATTTTCGTAATGTTTCAAATTGCAAATTTTGGATGATGCCTAACAAAATACAGAGTTAACTCTAATAAATGGTACATTCAGTATGGCCAAATTTTTATTATGTTTAATTTACTATTTGAAATGGTCTATTAACCTCATTCATAAAATACTTAATTCACTGCAACTTTGGACTAGCCTACATCTTTAAGTCTTTAAATAGCCCTAGATTTTAAAAATAGGCTATATATATATATTTTTTTTTTTTTTTTTTTCCTATTATGAATTTGGCAGATTCTATAGATCACTTGTTTTGTTGGCTTATGAAAACATAGAAGATAATTAGAAATGGGCCTACTAATAAAATTAAATATTGTAGGTCACATGCATGACAGCCTGCAGACTTTTTTGGGGTTTGCAAAATTATCACTTTTTAAAATTGTATTTTGATTTATACTTACACACCTTAATATCAATGAAAACTATATTTTCATTGTAGAGACAGTTCGGGATTTTACAACAGTTTTACACACCACAATTAAGTAAGTAGCCTTCCTATATTAATTGCTAACTAAAGTCATATGGAGTAGCTAGTCTAAATGAATGAGAACGCGATCGTGCCCTCGTATAGCGCCTGATACACGGCCTACAGAACACATTACTGATGTCTGTCACTCATCTGCTAACATGACAGTTTAAGTAAGGTACTAATCACATCTATTAGTTCATATGTTGTGTTCTTTCTAGAGTGTGTAGGCCTACCAATTAAAGATTACTAGAATGAACAATTTAATTGCATTTACCCTAACTTGAGACCCTAAGCAGAAGTCATTTTCATTTCCCGGCTATCCGTCTTTTGAAGTTGAAATCTTAGCTATAATAATTTCTTATTAAATTAGAGTTAAATGCTACGAATGTTTTCGCTATTAAAAGAATCTATGGGACATGGGGATCATGTTTTGCTCATGAACTTACTCTCCTGCTGTGTCGTGTCGCTGCCGCTGGTCAGTCCCGGGGACTCCATCATACTCCTGCCCGCCTCCCCTGCGCTCTCCTCAGCTTGAGCTCCCACCATCTCCCGCGCCTCCTCCAGATCCAACAGGTGGCTCACGGAAAAGTTCTTCTTTGCCTGCAGATGATCCTGATTTGCGCTGATCGGACTCTCCAGTCGGTTAGGTAGCGTGGCTTGTCTGTCCATTACATGAGCATAGCTGGAAGTCATGACGCAAACTGACGAAACCCAAGATATTCTCTAACCATAACCAACATGGGTTAAGTCTTGACCATGAAAAACCAGTCTATGCTCGACAGATAGATCGATTTTGATTTCTTCATCCGTAGTACAGTGTCATGTGTTCCAAAACAGGCGGAATTAGCTACCGCTCTTTTACTGGACAATCATGAGTCTTTATGGAAAAAAAGGCTTCACCGAAACACATCTCCAATTCAAGAACTCCAAAGTCTTCGCCTTTTACCTGATGACTCCCTTTTAGTTTCTGTAACAGAGACTCTCTCCTCTCGTTCAGAGAGTGAGGGAATGAGTAAACTGGCGAGAAAGCTTTGATGGCACAGATGATCGACTTACGCCCAATAGTAGGAGGTCGGGCGAGCTTTTCTCCGGTTCTTCAAACGACACACACTGGCGCTGAGGGGGGAGCCTGAGAGCAGAACACGCGCTTCTGAAGCCCTGGGGAGGGATGATACACACTCAAGAAGCGAATTACGTGGCAAAACAAATGTTTCTAAAGTTTAACGAAGTCATCTCTTATCTCCACCCATAACATCCCACTGAAATAATTAATGGGTCAGAGTGACGTGATGTGATTTATTTATGTTTTTTTTTGTCCTGGTCTAAGTTATTCAGAAATAGGCTACATTAAAACGCGATTCATACAGAAACAGACTTGAATACAACTCCTATAACATAATTGTAACAATTTCCTAATTAAAACTCACTGATATTTGGGCTTTAAAAATATATAAGCCTACGTAGGCTAGCCTATAGCCTATATATAATAAAGAACTTATAATACATAGTTTAAACTTCAAAGTATATAGTTTAAAATGCATGTCTAATTAACTTTTCCCACAGTTTCCCATTATTATTATTATTATTATTATTATTATTACTATTATTATTATTATCATTATTATTATTACTACTACTAATACTATTATTACTATTACTATTATTAAAAAATAAGCAGTGAATAAATTTTTTATATCACACTCAACGCAGTAACCAACATTTAGAAATCCATTAGAAAGCCAGAAAACAGAGAAGATCCTCATGAATTTGTCAGTCACTAAGTATCTTTTTCTTTTGTCAGGAAACTATTACTACATTGAAAAAATGTTTGCTATATTTTTCTTTCTTTAAAAAAAAGCTATTACTTTTTTTCCCATGCTAAATAAAATTGTCACCAAATTATGTGGTCTTAAAGACAAGTTTGAATAAAGGGACAACGGTCTTGTTAAGCTTAACCGATGTTAACACGAGCTCTCAAAATGATCAAAGTTAAACACTGGCAAAGCTCTTGGATAATATGGGTGTATATGCGTCTGTATTGGTGTCAGTTCATGACGTGACACTAAAATGTTGTTCTTTCTGAATCGGTTTACAGATGATCGAAGCGTTGCGTGCGCTTTTAAAGAGTCTCTCGACAGGAGGGGATCGAGCTCTGCATGTGTCGCAATGACATGGGTTCAGGCTCCAAGCAGACTCCTTCAGCCTTCCTAGGTCTGGGAAAAGAACACTTGATGCCATCAAAGGGGTGCAGATTGAATCCAGATGTGCAGTGCCTCTCTCGTTCTTTCCGTGCATTTAATTAAGGAGCTTGGATTGAGGAGATCTTTCTTCATCATTAGTTTTCCCCCAAGATCCCATTTCTCCCTCGAAGCCCAGCTCGCTGCCCCGTGCCAGCGCGCAGCTTTGCTTTTATTATTTTACTCTGCCCATAAATCTGCCACATATCGAAACCTTGAATCTTTGTGAAGAATGATAGTTCTTGCTTCTTTGAGGAATGCAAAACTAGGCCCATATAGGAGAATATTTTTAATCAGCCTCCGTTAACATATTTTTTTCTTCATGAGCAAGGCTTAAGAGTAATCTAAATATAAAAAATATATAGGCCCTATATATATATATATATATATATATATATATATATATATATATATATATATATATATATATATATATATATATATATATAAAAAAATTTACAGTAATAAAAAGTATACTTCTAGCAACCTCTATATTTGTCCCCGAAAAGTCGGCAATAAAAGAAAGTAAAATTGTAAAATGATCTGGATAAAGTAGCCTACCTAAAAAGAATAATAGGCTACCTGGCCTAAACGATATAAACATTAGGCCTAATTGTTTGCATTGGAAAATAATGACTTTTATGAACTAATTGTATTAAAATGTTGCGGAGTTTATTCTGAGGACAGTTGCCTGCCTTTATTATATGAGAAGGTGTAAGAAATGTGGGAATGATCGCACTGACAGCAACAATTGACTATAAACTGAGATGATCATTACGATCTTTCATCCGCATTCTAGAAACGGAAAACGGAAAGGTTTGGTCAAGTTTGTCGTCAACAGCATTATTTCTTTAAGCTTGTAGCACAATAATTAGAAAAGAAATACAGATTTACAGCTGAATAAAATGAAAAACGCATTTTCGAAAACAACCACAGTTAATATAATGAACTGTATAGCTATATATATATATATATATATATATATATATATATATATATATATATATATATATATATATATATATATATATACATATGTATATATATATATATATTATAATTAGGTATAAACACAAAGATAATATATATATATATATATATATATATATATATATATATATATATATATATATATATAGCAGTATACAGGGTGATATAGTTTGGGAAGTGAACAGTTTGGTTTGTTTATTGACAATAACAGAAATTGTAAAGTAAATAATGGAACTAAATTATTATTATTATTGCCTCAAATTTTTTATTTATTTATTTTATTTTTGCAACATGCAATCCAGTATTACATCCAATACAAACTCTGTTTCGAATGTATGAATAATTAGAATAAAGTTGTAGGAATGACTCTTCTTAAACATTTAGGCTGATATTTAGCCATATTTTTTCATTAAAGTTTATTGATCAATGATAATGCATGAATCAAGTAGGCTAAATCAACACAAACCTTTCAAGTATACTGTACTGAAAAATCGAATTCGTTTTATTTAAATCTATTTTTCACTTTTCTTTCTTCCCCCCATGTACTGTCCACAACATGGAGGGCAATTAGTTGAGACACCGTTATAGCAGTTCTGCATCTTTAGCTCAGCTCAGCTCATAATTTCTAACAACAATCATATCACATGTCCATTAGGGTTCAAACTGGCTGATCATTATAGGATAATTATTATAGGCCTAATCAGACTGGATGAGACTCTTGGGCTCGTGACGAACCCATCTCAGTGGAACTCAGTGTACAGTACAAACATAGACTGTGCACACCTTACACAACATTTGTTTTCAGCATCGGGATATTTTCTAGTAACATATCACGTTACTCATAACATATCTCTGTCTAACGAGCAAAACAAGCCGAAAGGAAAGTTAAAACAAAGAACCCGGATGCCAAGAATAAACTTCAGGAGCCTAAACCACGCAAGTGACTATAAAATCACTTCATTTGGATCGTAAGTAAGTTTTATAGCATTCCCTTACAAATACGAACTTTAAAAACTATTTTTAGACATAGGTCTATCTTTAAAATTAAATGCAAAACATTTTATGAACCACAATTCAATTTCACAAGTGACTTCTATTTTAAATTCTGCGCCTGTCCCACTCCTGACTTTAATTCCTGGCCTAATATACAAGAGATGTCTAACCTTTCCTCACACTGAGCGATAAAACATGTCCAATAGTTATCAATGATTTATTGTAATCCAATTATTTGAACCCATTTCGTTTACATACTGTGTCAAAAGCTACAATCTATAACTAATGCGTGGCCAGCGGCGTTAGTGCTCTGTATTTATCTCACAGTCTTTTTGCTTCTCATGTTACACACTTTTCCAAGTTGTCCGGAGAGGAACCCCAACAAATTAAAAACAGATCCAGAGGAACGCAGCTCTATGAAGATGAACTGCTAAAACAGGCATGTAGAATGATATCTGAAATGATTATTCTCAATCCTCTTTTAAAAAGTGTATTTAAAGAGGGGAAAAAAGCACCTGCCTTGAAATCTTTTTTTCTTTAACTGAAATATATTTTGTGTATGATCTTCTGACTAATTTATTTTAATTGCATGTGCAAACTGCAGCATTTGTAATCTATTATTATAAATCTTAGGACAAAGTTAAGTGATATTAGACTAAAGGAGGCTATAAAAAACAAACAAAAAAATTTAATTATATTAAAATTAAATTAATTGTTTAATGTAAATAATTATTAAAAATAATAAATATAAAAAATCAAATAAATAAAAATGCTGAACACTGATGATCGAGGAGAGTGTCGAAATGTGTCCTATTACTGGCCAGGAACCACTCCAAAAAATAAAAATACAATTATATATTTTACAAAGACAATGCTTGATCAAATCCAAAACTTGGGACAAACAACCCATACAGAGATCATGTCTTACTTGTGTTTTCCTGCTCTCTGACCTCACTGCTGCAATACAGAGCGATCGGGCCAGCATCCCTGACTGAAACACATGCAACATTGGTAATTTCATATTCCTTCATCCTCTCGTTGTCTTAGTTCATAATATATTGATCATCTTGGCCTGGACAGCAGTATTTAAGCACCACCTCTTCACATTCCACAAACCTCACAGGACTTAAAGCTGTTTGGAAATTAGGCTCATTCTTATATTAACCCTTTGACCCTGCCAGCCGATGGGCTGAGGCTGTAAAGAGGAAGGCCATAGTGGCTAATTAATGGCCATCGCTGTGGGGAGAGAGCATGAAAAGATCAACAAAATTAAGAGCAGTGATGAATATCACCTCTGAAGGAGCGAGAGGCCTGGAGAAGTAGTCATTTATTAATGGGAAGTGTTAGGCCATTAACCCAGCTATTGAATGATGGGCCAACACTCTTAAAAATAAAGCTGCTTCAAAAAGTTATTCAAGCGGTGCTATAGAAGAACCATTTTTGGTTCCACAAAGAACCATTCAGTCAAAGGTTCTTTAAAGAACCATCACTTTCTTACCTTTTTATAATCTGAAGAACCTTCTTTCGCCACAGAGAACCTTTTGTGAAACAGAATTGTTCTTCAGATGTTAAACGTTCTTTATGGAACCATTTAGACAAAAAGGTTCTTCTGTGGCATTGTGGAGCACCTTTTATTTAAGAGTGAATGGCAGGCCCCTATTGGAGGTCCTCATGTAGAACTGCGATCATACGCCGTGATAACAGTAGTGGTCTGCTTCAGCTTTTCCCAAACGCAGCTGTAAGTGGACTGTGCAGATTGCAATGCTAATCCAATTTTCCCTCATTTGTCTATTAAATTCTACAGATTTTATCAGCAGGTCTGGTTCTGAAATCAGAGCCTGCTTTCCTCTATTGGCATTAAGATGGTTATGGTTTCAGGAGGAAACCATGTAACACAAGCAGAGATGTGAGACAGTTGATGTGGATGTGTGTATTTGGGAAAGAGAATGCGTTGGAACATTATAACAGCCCTTTGACGACACCCAAGGTCCAACTTCACAGAGCTGCCTAATAATATCTAATAAAGTTTCCTGAAAACTAAACAGCCATTAGTCACAATATGAGGAATTTTTCTGTGCCAGACTGTGCTGGCACAATAAGGGGCTCTGATACAAAACACATGGGCTGCAAAAGATGGAGGCGGCCCATCAATGAAAATATGATAATTGTGTTTCTAAGACTGAACACATTACTAGTATGTCAAGACAAAAGACTTATTCAGGCCAAATCCATAAAGTCATATTTCTTTCCAAAACGATGCCTGAGGACAAATGTCAGATCAATTTGTATCGGCACACTGAGAAGAAGCAAATATGTGAAATTTGTGAAGAAACACTGTATTATTTCATTATTTGGGATTGACGAGATTCAAAATGTGAAAACTGAAGAAAAAAAAAAGACTTTATTTAGATTTTATTTAGTGTCAGCATCAGCTTTGTAGAAGTGCGTGGTGAAGACTCACAATCTAATTAATCCTTGCTGAAAAAAAAAATCTTTCAAAAAAGTATCTTACTGATCCTAAACATTAGTGTACATAAACGAGAAAATACATTGTCATCAACAAACAGATTTTTGTTTGTTCATCATTGTTGGTGCTAAGATTGATATACTGAGCCACCTACAGTAATTTCAACACATTTGAATGAACCTTTGAATCACAGCTAATGAACATTTGAGAGCATTTAATCAAAAATAAGCTTTGTTTATGAACAGGATATGTGTATTCCACTATTTCACACTTTAGGTTTATTTATACTGGGTGAACCAAACTTAAAACACACAAATAAGAAATAAATGAAATGAATATGCTAGATGCAGAGAGTCACTGAAGTTTCTAAACTATTAGACACAAAGGCAGCTTGTCATTCCTCCTCTTCCTCTAGCGCTAGCAGGACTTCAGAGAGTATTTTCTCAAACAGCCAACTTTTCCACCGATATGATGAGATGTAAATGCCCGAGGTGAATGTTGCCATGACAGCATAAAGTATTCAAGCAGGAAACAGGAAATTAGGTTTCAAAATATTTTAGATGTGCACAGTGCATTCACAGTGGAGAGCAAAGACTGGAAGCTCAGTGTGGGGTTGCAGCCTTGTTTCCTAACAGATCTTAAGAAAACTTGTTAGAAAAGTATTTTAAAAATTACATTGTTGCAGGTGACAAAAAAAAAAAACAGTAACAGAACATTCACCTGAAGAAAGAACACAAATATTAGGATTGTTTTTATCTACAATTATCTATCTATAATTTATCATCTATATATAATGTAGAATTTATATAAATAATGTTGTTTCATCCTCAAATTATGTCTGTACAAGGAAATTCCTCAATAACCGAGATCTGTGTAACGTTCTAAAAAATAAAAAAGCATAACTTAATTTAATTGCATCAACAGCATGCTGTAGTATAATAACAAATTTAAGCAAGATCCACTGTGAACTGCATCACAAATCATGCATTCACACACATTCTTTGATACTTTTTTTTTTAATTTTTATTCAAACACTTCATAGTTATAAAATTAATCTGAAGCTGAACGCAAGCAAGAAAGAAACTTGATTTATGATTTGTGGACAGGAAATTACCAGTCTGATATTCTCTGAGGCAAGAGGTTAGAGAATATCAAGCCAGATCCATGAACACAGCAGCCCAAGTTCAGAGGCCTTTTTAGCCTTCAGCTTTGACATATAAAAAGATCTTGCACTGCTGTGTCAGGAGAAAAGATAAGATAAACAAAGGCTTCAAGGAGGGTTAAAGGCCAAATAAAAAATGCATGGATGTACTTGCATATTTCTCTCATATGCGTTACACTCATGCACATCCAAATCTCTAATTGACAGGTTTTACAGAAGAAACAAAAGCAGGAGAGCTTCTTATCTTAATATATTAAGACCCACACTATGATTACCTATTGAAGTATGATTTAACCAATCGGAGACGAAGGAGTGTGGTGACAAAGAGGATTAACTTGAAACAGTCTTTATTTATCCACATAAAGAACAAGCAGACAAGAACTCACACGTAGGACGAGGAGTTGATGTACAATTCTGGACAAGGGAAAATCGAACGGGCTGGAACTCAAATAGAGCAGATAACCAGGGGAAGACAGGTGAGGAGAATAACTAATAATAAGACACACCTGGAATCCATGAACACACAATCAGGACAGTAACAGGAAGAGAATAATACATGGACATAATGACACAAGAGGAAAAGCAACAAAGCAAACAAAAGAAACAAAACAGGAACACAAGTCTGACACATAATGGTTCAATAAAGAAAAACTTAATATTAAGTAACACACAATATTGCAATATTCCACCAACAAAAATAATTTCAAAGGAAGCCAGTGCAAAACTGCAGCTCCACTTCAGGCATCACACCATAGTGCTGACAGTGATGTTTGTAGACCTGGAAATAAATGAGCATTATGTTCCACTGTCCTGACGTCAATTGTTTTATTGACAGGTGTTTGGTTAAATACCTGAAAACAAGCATATTTTTTTCTACAACATAAAAATACATCACTAAAATCCTCTTGTGACATTTGAAAGTTTTTACTTGTTTTGGACAGGTGGTTGCTAACAAGTGGCTAAATGGGTTGTTGGGGACATTAAACATTATCATGCTAAACTCATCTACTCGTCCATTGTGTGTTTATTATCATGTTATTGCAAACTATTCTTAGTCAAACTTAATTAAAAAAATTCAGTAATTGTCTGAAGCTTTGTCATGGTGATGCTGAAGCCATATGATCTTCAAGTAGTATGTTAAGCTTTTGACTTGTACCAAATGTAAACTTTTGTTGGTCACAGAGCTTCTTTATAACCTAAAAGCCAATGGGAAAATCCTATTGTGTTTTTGTCAAGGGTGATGGTAGCTTCCGGGCTGGCCTACAAAAATAAGTCATCACTCCAGCGCTCAATGTCAGCGCTATTGGAACACCACTCAGCCAGTCAAATTTGAGGACCAGAACTAACTGTTGTATAAACGCATTTAAACACAAGGTTTTCATAAGTTTTATGTGCTTGGCCTTAGCACTGTCATTCGAGAATGAATTGAGCACACCAGTTAGTGGAAGCCGAACATTCTTCAGGGAGTGTTTACAATCAGAGAATTCCCTCATGTTTTCAATTACCATTAGGAGCAATACATTTCCATTTCCTGTACAAAAGCCTGGAATCTTGATCTAGCCCCAAATGTACTTACTCATACATAATCAAACTAAAGTTATGGTCAGCTGCAGGGACTGTCAAAACCCCAGTGACCTAATCAATATCTCATTCCCTCTGACCTTAAGTCACAAAAACCCTTTTCCCAACCAAAAGCACTCAGTTCAGCCAGAATCCCTCCATATTGCATTTCAGACAGTAGCGATCTCAACAGAATGCAAAGTATTCAGCCTGTCCAATCTAAAGTGTGTATTAGAGCCATATATGTATTGTATGTATACCAGTGCGACTGAAGACAGGTTTGACAGGTGCTTGAGAGAGGTGATGAAATTACTAGATCAATACACTGACTCGTCGTAACTCAGATCTTCAAAATGACCCAATATTGTTGCTATTAAGATGACAAAGAATTGACAGAGCAACCATGAAGTCTTAGACAGTGTTCAAGGTTATTACATGCAGAGTTTTTAGGTCCTATAATTAACACCTCTGTTTTTTCAGAATTTAGCAGCAAAGAAATTACTCGTCATCCAGTTTTTTATATCGACTATGCATTCCATTAGTTTTTCAAATTGGTGTGTTTCACTGGGCCACGAAGAAATATAGAGCTGAGTATCATCAGCATAACAGTGAAAGCTAACACCATGTTTCCTGATGATATCTCCCAAGGGTAACATATAAAGCGTGAAGAGTAGCGGCCCTAGTACTGAGCCTTGAGGTACTCCATACTGCACTTGTGATCGATATGATACATTTTCATTCACTGCTACGAACTGATGGCGGTCATATAAGTACGATTTAAACCATGCTAATGCACTTCCATTAATGCCAACAAAGTGTTCGAGGCTATGCAAAAGAATGTTGTAGTCAACTGTGTCAAACGCAGCACTAAGATCCAATAAAACTAATAGAGAGATACAACCACGATCAGATGATAAGAGAAGGTCATTTGTAACTCTAAGGAGAGCAGTCTCAGTACTATGATACTGTCTAAGTCCTGACTCGAAATCCTCACATATACAATTTTTCTCTAAGAAGGAATATAATTGTGAGGATACCACCTTTTATAGTATCTTGGACAGAAAAGGGAGATTCGAGATCGGTCTTTAATTAACTAGTTCTTTGGAGTCAAGTTGCAGTTTTTGGATGAGAGGCTTAATAACAGTCAGTTTGAAGGTTTTGGGGACATATCCTAATGACAATGAGGAATAAATAATAGTCAGAAAAGGATCTATGACTTCTGGAAGCATCTCTTTTAGGAGCTTAGATGGTATAGGGTCTAACATACATGTTGTTGGTTTAGATGATTTATCAAGTTTATACAATTCTTCCCCTTCTATAGTAGAGAATAAGTGGAACTGTTCCTCAGGGGGTCTATAGTGCACTGTCCGATATGATACTGTAGCTGACGGCTGAATGGTTGCAATTTTATCTCGAATAGTATCAATTTTAGAAGTAAAGAAGTTCATAAAGTCAGGCTGTTGAGGCTTTATTTTTCGTTAATTTAGCCACCGTATTGAATAAATACCTGGGGTTATGTTTGTTTTCTTCTAAAAGAGAAGAAAAGTAATTATATCTAGCAGTTTTTAATGCTTTTCTGTAGGATAGGTTACTTTCCAGCCAAGTAATACGAAATACCACTAGTTTTGTTTTCCTCCAGCTGCGCTCCATTTTTCGGGCTGCTCTCTTTAGGGTCATACTGGTTTCCTTAACTTTCCTTAAGTGTAAAGGAGCAACTGTATTTAAAATGCTAGAAAAGAGAGTCCATAGTTTCTGTTACATCATCAAGTTGTTCTGAGGTTTTGGATATGCTAAGGAATTCGGATACATCAAGCAGATAACTTAAAAAGCTATCTTTTGTGATAGAAGTGATGGTTCATCCATACTTGTAACAAGAATTAGAATTTACAATTTTGGCTATATGAAGTTTGCACAAAACTAAATAATGATCTCAGATATCATCACTTGGCTGCATAATTTCAACACTATCAACATCAATTCCATGTGACAGTATTAAATCTAGAGTATGATTTCGACAATGAGTAGGTCCTGAAACGTGTTGTCTAACCCCAATAGAGTTCAGAATGTCTATAAATGCTGATCCCAATGCATCTTTTTCATTATCAACATGGATATTAAAATCACCAACTATTAAAACTTTATCTGCAGCCTGAACTAACTCGGATGTAAAATCACCAAACTCTTTAATAAAGTCTGTATGGTGCCCTGGTGGCCTGTATACAGTAGCCAGTACAAACATAACAGGGGATTTATCATTAACATTTGTTTATCTGGATAATGTTATATGAAGCACTATTACTTCAAACAAGTTATACTTGAAGCCTGCTCTCTGAGAAATCCTGAAAACATTGTTATAAATTGAAGCAACACCTCCCCCTTTGCCTTTTAGACGCGGCTCATGTTTATAACAGTAATCTTGGGGGTGGACTCATTTAAAATAATGTAATCATCAGGTTTTAGCCAGGTTTCTGTCAAACAGAGCACATCTAGAATATGATCAGTGATCATATTATTTACCAAAAGTGTTTTCGTAGAAAGGGACTTGATATTCAATAAGCCAAGCTTTATTATTTGTTTATCCGTATTGCATCTGTGTTTTATTTGTTGAACCTCAATTCAATTGTTAATCTTAACTTGGTTTGGACGTTTTTTGTATTTTCTAGTTCGGGGAACAGACACAGTCTCTGTTGTCTCAGAACAGTCACAGTCTCTATTGTGACCACATAATATAACTTTTCCACCAATTTGTCGGGAGCCACCTCCCATTTGCTTTACACAGGGCGTGCTGTCCTGTGGAAACTGCTTAGCAGTTGTTGTAACTCCAATTGATGTGTCTGACCACCAACTAAACATCTGGGGTTGAGGAAAACTTCCTCAGGCCTATGGCAGGGTCTGAACTCAGATACTGTCAACAACAGTTGGTTTAGTTCTGGATGATGTTGAACATGTAAACACACCCTCAAAGTACACAGCACAAAAAAATTATAAAAAGTTGGGGAAAACTCAAAAGCTTGAGACAAATAGCTTCAAGACCTGTGGAAATGAATGTGGCATCAGCACAAACACAAACAGAGTTCAAACATCTGATTAAAACATTGCAATAATCCACAAGTAATCTACATAAATCCAGTACATCTGTTAATATTTTGTGAAGCAAAAAGCTGCATGTTTGTAAGATCATTAAGGTATATTAACTTTATACCATCACTTCTGGCCAAAATAACAGTCCCTAATCCATACAATCCCTAATCCATGTAATAATGTTTCTCCAGTGAATGAGTCCATGCATTGTTTTTCCTCTCACATCAAAATCCACAGACATACAGTCAAACAAAAGAATATTCAAGCACAAGATATAATTTTTGCTATTTTTTTTTACTAGTGGGTGCAGAAGTGAGGATATCAAAAAAAGTGATAAAAATGGAAAAGTAAACTGAGACATATTATACCCAAATATAATTCATACAGTCCATTTAAGCTACGGTAGTCCATGCAAAATCGCCAGGAGGAGTCCTTCTTTTTAACTAGCACAGATGGGGCTGCCCATGGGCTGTTAGATGGCACAATTTCTCCAGCTCTTTCCATCTGCTGGATCTTTTGCTCTGGTGCGGTCTGTTTGGCCAATGCTAACTGGTGTGGTTGAAAGTGTATGGGAGAAGTTGTGCTGGTGACGTGATCACTTTCATACATCAAATATGATGACCCATACTCAGAATTAGTGCCCTGCATTTGGTATTGAAGGTGGAAGAGAGCACTGTACATTCACTCCCACCACTGACAATCCCTGCCGGTATGAGCCTCGAACCTGCAACCTATTGAGTTAAGAGTCTGACTCTCTAGCCATTAGGCCACATCTTGTCAGGCTATACTAACCCCGTTCATCCACAGTCAAGATATCCTGGTTTCAGTTAAACATGTCCCGCATTTGTTGATGCTGGCTGTGGGTAAGTCCTTTACTGCTCCATTTCCACACCTCCTGAACGTAGATTCTGTAGATTCTCTTTTGATGTTTCAGTGAACTGGGCCAGCATGGTGCTGTCATCCCGGGATTAGCTTTTAATGTGGGTGCCGGACAGTTCTGCCCAGCTGCTTGCCCCCTTTCTCAGCCCAAGGGTTCAAAATACTTGTCCCAACTGTCACCTGTAGGCGCCTTCCTCTTTTAAGGGCCACCTGCTCCCCAGTTACCATTCTCATCTGCATTATAGTGGCTGACCACCCGGTTGGCATAGACCTTTCTGTTCCAGGCAGGGTTCCTGGATGGACAATGGAAATAGTGCACCCAGTATTGATGAGGGCTCTGCTGGAATGCCCGTTTAGAACACAGTACACCTACAAACCCTGTGTTTGACCTACTTGTGAACATTTCCCATGAAGGGATTTAGATTGTAGTTGGAGCCTACCGTCCCTCCACCTACCTGCTCACTCCTAGTTTCCCAGAACTGCAGACTTACGGAGCAAGGGTGCAGTGGTGGGACAATCACAGGCCACATGCCCCCACTCCATGCAATGGTAACATGGGTCCCATCGAACAGAGCATCTTCACCAGTTCAAAAAGCACCCAGACTCTCCCCTCTTTTTCTCTGTCTACCGGCCATTTGCTCACATTTTTGTTCTGCTGTCTGCTGTGCCACGAACCGCTGTCCACGTGCCCCTGTAAGAGAAATCAAGCAGCACCTGTAATGCTGGCTGTTCCAGTGTTAGTGCCAATTAAGCCACTGAATCTTCTTTACTCCACCCAGGCCGCCAGGCTGCCAGCTTAACTTGCCCAAAATAAGGCTCAGGTGGCACAGTTCTATCATACCTGGGCAGCTTAACGTACCTTCACTGGGCCAGACTCAACCCTATTCACCTCCTTTTCAGTTATGGAAGGATGGCACTTCCTCATCAGCTCAAAACCTGCATGTGTGCTTTTCCCCACTTCTGATCTGCACTTTGTCTCACATCTCCTCCATGAGACCACTCAGATTGTGCAGGATGCGTTCCAATTCACGCTTCCCACTTCTGACACCGGAGTAATGTCTGAAGAATGACAGACAAGATACGTTCCATGTTTCATGTTTAATTACAATGCAGAACAACTGTTTACAGCCACACCAGCCCAACTAACTCACTCTTCTCTCCCTTCCGGGTCCTGAACTCTCCACCTTCACACAATCATTGCCAGTGCAAGAAACAGGTAACAGCAATTTCCTAATGATTATAAAGTCTGCGCACTACACTATAGTGAATAAAATTTGATAATGAATGAAATGTTGATGGTGTCTGAATAAATTTGTATTTGTAATAAAAACAATAACATTTTGTATTTATTAGAACTGTTTTGGACTGTTTTCGCTTGTAAATGGTGCTTGATCTGTGCATATGTCTCTCCTGATTCAGACAAGATGACTTTTTCAATGCAGAAACAAGATTATTGATTGAGGACTACTAGTCTAGGTGGAAGCAATGGTTTGAACTTAAAAATGTCTTGATGGATTTGTTTATTATAATATGCATCTCTTGACTTCACAAGATGTAAATTTGTTGTGTGGGTTATTTGTGTATTATTGTGATGGTTTTATCAGCTATTTGAATTCGGCATTCTGCAGAGGATCATTGCTGAGCAGGTGATGCAATGATAAATTTATCCCAATAAGTAACGTAATTTGTACTGTCAATACAAATACAAATCAATATAAAAAAGCAATTTTACAGAAAATTATGTTTTTACAATATTTAGTAGTAGCTTATAAGTGGTGACTGTCAGTTCTCTTACAAGAGTCCTCTCGTGTTGCATAAGCTTACGCTACGGGAAAATCCCTTTTCCTCGATAATACTGATGCCAAAAAATTATCCTTAATTTTGCATTAATTTAAAGTGCATTGCTGCCCAAGCAGACCTATGCGAGACACCCTCGCGTGCATATTGGTCGCTCTGCAGCAATTGCTGTAACCTATCGAAGGACTGCTCGTGACGTAGGCATCAATAAGGGTGCTGTTGCCCGTGCACGTCATGTCCCACCAAAATGGGTGTGGCTTATGTCTATATAAGCTGAGTCCAGATAGGTTACTCTTCGATTTTTCATCTCTTCAGCGTAGTGCTCACATCACATCACTGTTCTCCGGAGAAGCCTGCGCCATCGAAAAGCCTCTTCAACAGGACGAGCCATTTGCCTCGCAGACAAAAGCCGGCCTTATCCTCAACGCTTCAGCCACCGTTCCTGCTGCACTAACTGGCCCCTATATCCTTTCACGCGTTTGCTTGTGTATGTGTGTGTGTCTGTATTCGCCCCACGACACACTCCTTCTGAAAAAGCAGAGGCGTTCTTGCAAATGCCTCGTTTTTCTAAGTGCGGCTCGTGCAGAGTCTCTTTCAGCGATGGGGACTGCCACATCCTGTGCGTTTCCTGCCTGGGAAGAAATCATGCGGACCACGCGCTTTCCAGAATGCGATGCCATGCCTATGTCAACCCTTCGTGCTCGTCTAGCCTCTTTTGACGTGGACCCCACCCCTCCGCTTCTCTCTTCTGTGCCATGCCGTAAAAAGTGCCTGTTCACAGAGAAACAGCAGAAGACATTCCTGAGAGCGCTCGCGTACCGGCTAACTCCCCATGTGCATCGCTCTCTGTGTCACCACCTTCGATCATGGTGGGCTAGCCCCCCACAGTGCATCTCAAGTCCGATGGGGACAACGCAGAAGAGGGCAGCTGCTCTCTTCTAGCTTCTGATGGCGAAGGTTGGTCGGGCTCTTTCCCGGACCCCGCCCCTTCCACACAAGAGTCGAGTGGTGTGCGGTCAAGCTTCGACGCGGAAGTCCACCGCCTTTTCTGTTGAAGGCCTCTGCCTTGATTGGTCTCTGCCTGAGGAACCCGCACCCAGCAGGCGTGATGGCTAATGTAGGAAATGTGCCCACGCCCCAGTGCTCACCCCTACACATAAGCACGGCCCGTTCTGTGTCACACACTCATTCATGGCCAATATCAATGAAACTGGCTCACGCTGTGTGTGTTTTAGATGTAGGAAATGTGCCCGCTGTACAGTGCTTACCCCTACTTACAAACACGGGTTGCTCTATGACACCCACTCACTTAGAGCCACCATCAATAAATGTGAGATGCGTTCTGTGTGCAAAAAACCCACCTGTAGACACGAGATGTGGTCTGTATGCAGAGCGTGCGCGTGCCTCCTTGAGTGCGCACCCACAAGCAAACACTGTATGCTGTGCGAAACACGCACACATCGGCCAAAACCCAGATAACATTATTCCTCTAGCTTAAAGCATAAAAGCATGGGAAATGATTCCGGGTGTGTCAGATTGGCTAATAAACACTATAAAACAAGGCTATTCACTGCAGTTCGCTCACAGACCCCCACGATTTCGAGCCAGGGTCGAAACCACGGTTAAACAGGACATAGCTCATCTACTTCATGCCGAGATTGCGAAACTGCTGTGAAGGGGTGCTATAGAAACTGTTCTGCCGATTCAGAGTGATGCAGGTTTCTATGGCAGATATTTCCTCGCCCCAAGGAAGGATGGTGGTCTCAGACCCATCCCAGATCTCAGACGTTTGAACAATGCCCTCATGCAGAGATCGTTCAAAATGCTCTGGGGACAGAGTTGGACTCTGTATCAATGACAGCTCGACTCACGTCAGAGCGTGCGCTGTGAATTCAATGCTCAGCAGCGGATTTCAGGGCCGGCAGTATTTTTCCTCTCAAGAATTTTCAGAGGATGCTGGGCCTTATGGCTTCGGCCTCGGCAGTGCTCCAACTAGGGTTGCTTTACATGTGCCCTCTGCAGCACTGGCTGAAAACACGGGTTCCATGTTGAGCTTGGACATCTGCCGCTATTCGCCTCAGGGTGACTCAGAACTGTGTGGCAGCACCTCCAACTAAGGTTCGGGCGCCCTCTACGAGGGCAGGCCGGTATTCGTCCTGTGGGCAGCCCAGGAGGGGTGCTTACACATAAACTGTCTGGACATGAAAGCGGTCAAGAATGCTTTGGGATATTTCCTCCCCTGCTTAAAGGGCCACAATGTCTTAATCCATACGGACAACATGGCAGTGATTTCTTACATAAACCACCAGGACGGTCTCAGATCAAGGAGCCTCCACACACTGACGGAACGCCTCCTTGTGTGGTCGCAGCGCAACCTGGTCTCGCTGAGATCAGCGCACGTGCCGGGATGTCAAAATGTGGGCCCAGACATGCTGTCCCGAGACAATGTACCGCCAGGGGAATGGTCCCTACACTCCCAGGTAGTCCAGTTACTATGGGACACCTTTGGCAGAGTGAAAGTCTATCTCTTTGCACCACCAGAGAACGCGCACTGCCCAGTGTTTTTCACCAAAGAGAGGGAAGCATTGGCCCATGTATGCCCCAGCCGCCCCCTTTATGCATTTCCCCGGTCGCACTGTTACCAGAGGTGATCAAGTGAATCAGGAGGAGCGAATGCTCTGTGCTCCTCATGGCACCATTCTGGAAGAACCAAGTTTGGTTCCCAGAGCTGATGCAGCTAGAGAGTACGACCCCATGGCCGATTCCGGTGAGGAGGGATCTCCTCTCTCAGGCCAGGGGCGCGATTTGGCACCCACATCCCAACATATGGGCCCTGCGCATCTGGTCCATCAACAGGTACCTGCGGACCTCCCAAAGGGAGTGTTAAACACTATTGCACTGGTGAGAGTGCCTTCTACTTAAAGGCTTTATGCCTCAAAGTGGTCAGTGTTTTCCGGATGGTGCTCAGGTTGGGACATAGACCCGCAATGCTGTAGTGTTTCTCTGATTCCACGGTCCTGGACGGTATGAAGGACGCCCCTTTCGAACCGCTGCAGTCCGTGGATCTGCGGTGTCTTTCATTTAAGACCGCTTTCCTTGTGGCTCTTGCCTCAGTCAAGTGAGGGGGCGACCTGTATGTGCTTTCTGTGAGTGCTGCATGTATCGAGTTTGGACCTAATGACTGTAAAGTCATTCTCAAACCGAGACATGGTTATGTCCCCAGAGTGCCTTCCACTCCGTTCAGGGCACAAGTCATTTCACTGTCAACTCATCCAAGATCTGAGAGCAAGTAGGATATATGTTGAACAGTCTGCTGTTTTCATACAGTCAGAGCAGCTCTTTTTTTCTTTTGTTGGTAGTACTAAGGGGCTAGTCACGTCGAAACAGAGCCTTTCCAGATGGATAGTTGATGCTATTGCTCTGGCTTATGAATATAAGGGCCTTTGCTGCCTTCTGGGTATCAGATCTCATTCCAGGCATGGCCTCCTCATGGGCATGGTCTAGTGGTGTTTCACTCCAGGAAATTTGTATGGTGGCAGGCTGGGCCTCCCCCGTCTACATTCATTAGGTTGTATAACCTGGAAGTTCCTGCCTTGCAAGCTAAGCTGTTGTCAGTCTAGGTGTATATCCACTGATTTGTCATACTCAGTATCATGCAAACAGTGTTTTATGAGCGTGCTGATAGCACGGAGCTAAGCCTAACAGATCTGACTGTCATACTGTGATAAGCACATTTGTCCTTAGATGGTCATATTATATTCTTGGACCCACGTTGCTGGTCTGGATTTACCCACTATTTTGTATACCTCGTGCACATGCCCTGTGGAATATATGTGTGGATGTTACTATGCACTTACAGCGTTTTACATTGGGTTCCTGTAGCATAACCTAGCTTACGCAACATGAGAGGACTCTCTTAAGAGAACACTCTCGGTTACTAACGTAACTTCGGTTCTCTCTAGATGGGGGAATGAGTGTTGCGTAACCCTGCCGTGCTTGTGCTACATTCTGTTTTTCACTTCATCAATGAAAAACCAAAGAGTAACCTATCTAGACTCAGTTTATATTGACATAAGCCATGCCCATTTTGGCGGGATGTGATGTGCACGGGCGCCCACGCCCTCATTGGTGCCTACGTCACGGCAGTCCTTCGATAGGTTACAGTAGTTGCTGCAGAGCGACCAATAGGCACGGGAGCTGTCTCGCTAGGTCTGCATGGGACACAATGGGCTTTAAATTAATGCTTAATTAAGGATAATTTTTTGGCATCAGTATTCTCAAGAAAAATGGATTTTCCCGTAGCGTAAGCTAGCTTAAGCAACACTCGTTCCCTCATCTAGAGAGAACTGAGGTTACGTTAATAACTGAGAGCGTTTATGTGCATATGCCAGGATTTTTCACAAAAATTAATACAAGACGTAGTCAACCAGACGATGAACATTATTAACAGCAATAATAAAATATCAATAATCATCCAAGTGACTTGGACTTGGAGAGCAAACTTGCACAAAATTTACATTGTATTTATGTAAAATTTTAGGATGCTAAGTTTGAAAGTGATTTCATTCTGAGTTGTGCTCCACTGCTTCATACTGTACATCACTACTTCATTGAAAATAGACAACAGCCATTTTTGACTGTGAATTTGTCTGAAAAAGCAGGATAACTTCCACAACAACATCACTGTGCTTGTCTCACATTTATAACGGCATTAACATGCCACCCCAAGTGTAAGTATCAGAAAAAGTAAATACTGGCCAAATCCATTAGTCTAAGTGGAGGACAGGGTTATTTATTTAGTTAAGCTCAAAATGTCCTTTTGTTTCCTTTGGGTCAGTATATAAACTCTTGCCCAGATATGGGCTTATTACAACTGAGTGAGTCTCTCAGCCACATATAGAGAGAAAGAGAGAGAAGGTGTGCTGTGGGGTGTTTACAGAGGTAACTGAGTGTAGGGACTCACCTCAGGGGCTTTAAGAAATACGTTATAGGCATACTCCCTGGTTTATTATGCTTTACCATATGTTTATTAGACACGACTGGGCCTCACAAATACACAACCCAGTTTGTCACATAGGCACACCTGATATGCACTGAATATTAAAATGCACTCTTGCTATTCATTTGCTTTCAAAATACTGTTTTTACAAGATTCTTTATGCAGTTCTAATAATTAAGTGTTATTAGATCAATGATAACATGCATCACTTTTGTAGTTAATATTGTGATGGCCTTGAGGGCCTATATATCTGGTATCCAAGCCAGTATTTCAGGGGGCTCACATCTGTTTACCGATTGGACTTCTCTACTGCCCATCTGTGCTGAGGTTTGCCTAGGTAATCTCAGTCTATTGGGATCCCAAATCTGGAGGGAACAGCACAACGTCCATTATAAACCAACCATTAGCATTACAGTCGCGTAATTGTTGCAATGCCCACTACAAACCAGGAGAATAAAAGGAGGCCTGAAGCAGCCCCTGGCAGCAGAGACGATGGAAATAATTTCAAGTTTGGCATCAAATACAACTCTGACATAAATGCCTCCTGTCAGGCCTGGTAGGGCTGAACAAAGCAGCATCAAATATATTTAGAATATTATGGAAGAGAAATACCTGCATTCTGGAGATCTGCAACTTTATCACTTTGGAAATGATTGCAACCACTTGTCGTGTTTCTTATATAGCTCTGCCAATCACAACCAATCCGAATCATGCAACGCTAATAGTCCAATTTGGTTGTTCAATTATGTGGAATTTGCCTGAGGTTGGATGTGTTGTTTGTTGAAAAATTGAAAGTGGTGGATTTTATTCTGAGCAGATCTAAGAAAGTTCTAAATTTAGATGGGGAGTCATTTTTTAAAAGACCAGATTTAACAAGGAATGCATGTAAACCTCATCCCTCACATAACAATGCACAGTTTTTGCATGGTTTGTATTAGGGAACAAAGGAAGTACATGGTGTTCTGTTGATCAAAACCATTGGAGTGACTCAACAACACCAGACTAGAGCTGGCTCTGCATATGAGGAGCAAATAAAGTGAACTCTGGCAATGCAAAACATATAAACCTGTGCAAAGCTCTGAAATTCTAAAGAAACCTGAAGAAAAAAAAGTAACAGATAGATATGGAGTGTAGAAGGCGCTGCTTACTGTTTGCTGAAGGTATGTTAAGTGATTTAGTCAGCCTTATCCAGAACAGAACCCACCCAATCAAAATATCCAGAACAGAACCCACCCAATCAAAATAGCAATTCAGTAAAGGCATTATACTCAGTATCATTTTAGAGGCAATATTACCAAAATTTTTTTATTTTTGTTTCACCAATTAAAAAAGTTCAAACCACAGTAAAAGAAGAAAGCCTTTGCATATACTGATGGCTGCTTTTAAAACATTAAAAACATATACAAATCTTTAGTTTATGCTCATAGCATGTATCAAACTAGCCAATTCACATGATTTCAGCAAACAGTGCTTTGTTAAGTCATAGGCTGCAGCATCCATAATTCCCTAATATATAGCAGCTGAAAAACAGTATGTGAGCACAGTAGTATGAATGAATTCACAGTATTCATAAACAATAGGCAAAAAGTCCTGGATAGACTACTCTTTCTGACTAGATTCTGAAGTGCGCATCTGATGGACACTCTACTTTCCCATGAGTCCATGGAAGAGGATTTGTGAATTGGCAGTGAAATGGCTCAACTGACACTGGCAGGTCACGGGACAGTGACAAATGTACGTCTATATTACATTCATGTATACTATATATATATACATACTTTTTTATGGTTCAAAGTATGATTCAAAATGTGTTTCTTCCATCAATACTGTGAAGTGTTTTCTGAAGGTACATTGAGTGTATAGTCAGTGTGAATCAGTGTTTTTAACTAATCAGTTGAGTGAATGACTTTTTTGCTAAATTGGAAACTGCATGCTACTCTTACTACTTACTTTATAACAGAATTAGTATGAGGAGTATGTTAGCACACAGTTTCAAATTCAGCAATTGACTCGCTTGTTTAGCTCCTTAAAGAATGAACATTTTTCAACTAATTGGTTAAATGAAAGATTCAATGACTCACAAAGACAGATGCTGTGTTCGAAATTTCCTCATATAACCTCATTCACTATTCCCTACATTAGTACACTAAAATAGTACAGCTGAAGAGTTAATAAAAATGAGTAAGCAAATTCAGACACTGAGTAGGCAGGGCTTGACACTTTTGCAGTCTGAGTTTATTGTTTAATAATCAGAAGTAGCTCCAGTAGTAATGAAAATATTTATTTTGAACTCATTGAAACTAGCTTGTATAAAAATCCAACTATTAATAATCAATTAAAAATAAATGTATACCTGTATGTTTTTACGCTGTGCCCACATTGGACCAGCAGTTTGGAAAATGGAGGGATGGATGATTCAGCTGCAGGCTCCACCTTTGCCAAGATGTAGGAATTTAGTTGCACAACTCTCACAGTGCATTATGGTATACTCTAGCCATAGAATATACAATGGTTTCACACTGATTTTTGTAGTGCAGTGTGGGATTCAATGAGTGCACACCATAATGTCCACTATGGGTTCAGACACCAGCTGTCCCCTCAAAAAGTGGCCTAATTAAGTGCATATGGGGGGATTTTGGACACAGCCAAATGAATCAGTGTTTTGAACGGATCGTCTGAATAAACAAGTCAATAACTCAGTAAAACACGCCACCTACTGGTGTAAAGATATAACCTGCAGAAAGAGTCACTGCCAAACAATCCCCAACACTAATGAGGTCTAGCTGATAAATGTATTTAATTAAATTAGGTATCTAAGGTTAAAGGCTTTAACCGTAAAAAATGTTTAAAATGATTTTTGAGTAAAATAAGTGATAAATCAAATTCATTAAGCCTCATTTGTGAGGTATAAAAAGACACATGAAGTGAAGAAAATCACAGTCTTTTTTGGCATTTTAAAGTAAACTCTATACTTAACTGCTTTTTCATATATCATTTTTCATAATTGTAGGGAAAGATATGTTTTTGCAAGGAAAGCCTGCAAATAGCCTCCCTGTGGTGAGTGTTGTCATGTAAACAGGCCGGTTGCTAGGGAGCCGGGCTGTCAGATGATGTGTATTATTGTGGAGCTCAGGGCCTTTGGCATGGCGCAAGAGAGCCCGAGATCAGAGCGTGGATCTGGGCCGCTTCTCCACCTCGCTCCTGAGATCTCTTAAAAAAGCCATTAATGAACATCTGGTTGAGATTACAACAAAATATTGCCATCAGCGAGAGAGCGCTGGCAAACACAGCAACCCACTATGTGTGGCTGAACATTTCCAATTTCTCCAATTC
>NW_020528466.1:0-31487 GCF_003368295.1 Carassius auratus
CACACACATATTTGTTTTTGTGAAAAGTGGAGACATCCCATAGGCGTAATGGTTTTATACTGTACAAACTGTATATTCTATGCCCTACACAACCCTACATCTAACCTTAACCCTCACAGGAAGCTTTCTGCATTTTTACTTTTCTCAAAAAAAAAAGCGTTTTGAAAAATGGGGACATGGGTTACGTCCTCATAAGTCACCTCTCCTTGTAATACTTGTGTCATACCCATGTCATTATACAGAGTTGTGTCCTGATATGTCACAAAACAAGAGCACACACACACACACACACACACATACACACAGACACACACACTTCAAAGTCAGATCAAAGTCCTACTGCAAGACTTGTTGATTCTAAACAAACACATGTCTGAAACTTGCTCTTGGTAGGGTTTAGTTTATTCTTACTTATTTGGTACCATTTTTTCTTTTTGAGTTATTGAAATCTGATGTTTTGTTAGAAATAAATAATTAGTTTTATTTAATTACTTAAATAAGATTCGTCTGTAAGCATGTTGGCATCTTTGCATAGTCTCACCCAACAAAATGTTTATATATATATTCTACAATTTAAAATCTTAAACTCAAGAGGTTAATTATTAAACATAGGTTTATAGATTTCAGCCTATATGCAGCCATTGAGTACCACAGCCAAATAGTGGCTACTGATATTTTTGATATTTTCATATTTTTATACCATCATATGTCACCAGATTCAGCAAAGTCCCAAATTTTAGATTTTGGTTGTCTGAACTTACAGGAATTGTTTTTTTTTTTTTTTTTTTTTACTGACGTAAAATAAATAAAACATAACATAACAAGAGGTAAATAAAATAATCACACACACAAACAATATATATATATATATATATATATATATATATATATATATATATATATATATATATATATATATATATATATAATCGAATATAGTGATATGACATTTATTTAAAAACAAAACAAAATGGCATTACACCTGAGACATTCGTGCCCAAATTTGTCCACGAAAGACCAAGTAAGGACCGCTATACGAAGGATACTAGAGGGTTAAGCTGAAAAAGGAGCTTGGTTTTTTTTTTAGCATGCGAAACTGCTCTGTGCGTAAAAACGCGCCTAAACACAAATTACGCAGCTGGAGGCAGCGACTGACATCAGAGAGCATGCGACTCGCTGAGTGTCTGATAAAATCTTAAAATAGACTTCATATTCCTTAATTTGTCTCTGAATAACAACAGCATCTGGGGTGATATTAATAAACACAACAATGAGGGTCTTAATGAAAGCAAAAAAATGACTCCAGGCAGATGTTATGTGCTGTGACAAGCTCGAGCACTTAGTTTTGTGGTAAATATCCACACTTTAAGCACAGAGACCGGAATTAAAGGCTGTACATGTGATAGTTAGCTAATATTATACACTAAGTCATTCTAACAAAAGCCGGACGATACACAAACGTGAACGCAGTGTGTAAACCATTCTCAGGAAAATCATTCATGGTCAGAGATGTTAAAAAACATGCCTTTTCATTTATTTATTTTATTTTTTACTTTTCAAGGTAAATTACATGTCGCTCGTGATGGTTAAAATGATGCATTCTGTTAAATCGTTAAACTACGACAGTTACCTGACATAATAGCATCTGAAAAATAATAAATTTCACAACCGAGTTTGTGAAGTCTGCATAATGGGAAAAACGAAGTGATGAAGAATTTCATCACATTAAGACAAACACGAGTGTGCATACTTTTCAACACCACAAGAAAGAAATTAAACATACGATAAATCTGGATGCTGGGTTAAGTTACAGAAGAAAACTGCGCATGCTGGTGATCTGTGAGACCCATCGGGCAACATTCCCTCTAACTTAGTTTGATGACTGGGGCAAATGTAGATGTTCCTAAGTCTAACTGCATGACAAGAAAATAAATAAACATTTTCCACATGTAGTTAAAATATGTTCGGATCTTCAATGGGCTCGTAAATGGTTGATTTTAAATGCCTTCTAGTCAAAACTGTTGCGAAATAAATAAATAAACAAATAAATAACGCACAGCACACTGCTGTCCAGATACCAACTGAGAGCCATTAATAACTACTCGACAGCAAACAGTTTAACAAGAGGCGCTCTGGAAAGCTATAAATTACATAACCGCAATTAAAGTGCCAACCCCTGACCCTGACTGAGAGGCACAATCTTTATCACCTGATTTTAACATTGGCACTGGTTCCAAGTCAATACACATGACACGACTGAGCCGATAGCTCAAGCACGTACAATTTATGAGCATTTCGTCCAAAGTCCGTCGGAACAATCCGTACTTCAGATAACACACGGCACGGGGGGACACTCAAGCAGAGACATGGAAGGAAAATAGCACGACTTCCGGGAATAAAAAAGACGTAAAACTACGAAGCACTTACTAAAATGCAGATATGTGTCGTTATTATCCATGTTTGGAAGAATGTGAAAGAACTATCCAATTTTCTCGCAGAGTGTGTAGGTTTGTCGTTCTGGACGGCAGCATCTCCCCGCTGCTGTCCGCGAGCTGACTGAGGATTCGCTGCGCACACTTGGGGCCCCACCGAGGGGGAGGCGAGGGCCAGACCTCTCACAGTGACATCCTACCGAAGCTGTACAATTTGCAAAATTAAACTCATGCAACATACTGCACCCCCCCCCCCCCACCCCCATATGTTTCACAGAAAATAAAAATACAGAATTTTTATTTATTATTAATATTTTAGTTTTGTAAACTGTCATACCAACTATTATACAATTTCGGTCATATGCAACATACAGTTGCTATCTAGTCAGTTGAGTGCATACTAGCTACTTATCTTTTTAATTATTTTGCATTACTGTGATTTAAAATGTTTTAAAAATGTGTTAATAACCCATTGAAGATTTTTCCTACAATTAATGTTTAAAATACATTTTCAAAGTTGCTAATAAATTGTAGTGTAAATAAAATACTACATATTTCACACTTTATTCAATGTTACTTGCCTTTATCTGAGTGAAAATTTACACATCTGTTTTTTTCAGTGACTTTAACTCACTCTAACACTCATGTAGCATCAATAAAGCAATTTGCTCATTTACATATTTTCAGTTAGCTATAATATATAAATTAAAAGCAAGCAGGTGTAATGGGAAGTTTTCTTATTTAATTTCTAAACAGTAAAATTTTCATACAAATAAAAAATACTACAGTTTTTATCCGTGTAAAATAATCGAAACAGCTTTCATTAAACCTATCGACACCAAGTAATCATTGTAGATTAGCATTCTCATTTGTAGTTTTGTTGGGTCAGAGGATTTTCGTAATGTTCTCTGTTTACAAACTGCTAAGTGCAAGATCTGCTGACCATGGCCTTTGAGATTTTGGAGAAGGGGGAAAAAAAATTCTCCAAATTCCAAGCGCTCAGTCCCCACAAAGCTACCAGAGGGTCTGAAACCCCCTCGACGCCCCCCAAGATCTCTTCAGAGTGAGGGGTCATTTAAGGGTGAGCTCCCACTACCTCAGGAGGTTATTCAGAAGTCACCAGCATTCAGAGTTTTGAACTCCTGTTTTCGGAGGACACTGAGAGAGAGCGTTAGTGATGACCACTCTTGTCAGTCCATGAGCTGGGCTGTCGAATGGGAAAAGCACACTGGCTCCCATCCTTGTAAAAACCCAACATAAAAGAACACAGGGGGATGCTAACAAAGATGAATGGCTTCTCTTCCAACTCATTCCACACTAATCAGGGCCTTTTCATTTGTTCCCTGTTAGATAATGTAAATTTGTGGTGTCAAAGAAAGGGACTAAAAGGACAATTTATCAACCTCCCTTTTATCCCTCTAATGGAGCCACATGTTCCAGAGCATTACAATCGCCCCTGAGCTGCAAAGAATATTAGAGCTGAAAAGAGGGTAACAAGAATGAGGATTAGATTTCGGTGCGAACATGAGCGACGTAATGATTCCCGGTGATGTATTCAATCCTGTTGCTTCCGTTAATGAGAGAATGGCAAGCATGATGCTTTTCTTTTTCTCAGTGCAAATAGGTGTAATTGCTTTTAATACGGCTAATGGAATATAGGGAAATTAAAGGAGATCAGGCGGTCGAAAGAAAGCTCTAAATCACTGCAGATCTGAGAGACGGCTTGTGGGATTATCTTGCTGTTTGTCCACAACAATGGCTGCCAATGGACCATTCAGTTGCAGAGTGTTGGAGACCTCACCCTTGCAATCATCTATCACCAGTTAAAAGCAGAGCGGCCCACCCCTTAACCTAACAGTCAGTGCTCTGAGGCCAGCCGGGAGAAACGAGCAGTCTGGTCATCTCACCCTCAGACAACAGCCCGTGTCTGGGGGCACCATGTGGCAAATACAAACACAGAGCCAGACAAATGTGCCACAAACGTCTAAAATGTTCATCTTCAAGCTAAATATTAATGCAAGCAAGAGTGATCAATATTTATCCATATCAAACCCTCACTTGCCTTTTTTTTTTACTGGTAAAGTGAATTAGTGCTGCAATAATAATAAAAAGTAAATCTGAACAAAACAAGCCTAATTAATCATCTCTGGTCTTTGTCTTAATATTTAGAGCTCAATACAAGTTAAGATGAACCGACATCATTTGTGGCTGATTACCACAAAAATATTTTTTAATTGTCCTTTGTTTTCTTAAAAAAAGAAAAAGAAAGGAGGTTACAGTGAAACTTAATGGAAGTGAATAAAGTAGCTTTCTTAATTGGAATGCAGAAATATAAAATTATTTTGTAAAAGCACTTGTAGCCAAAAATATTTCAAAGATTGTAGCTAAACAGTTTCATTTCCCAATGACTTCTATTGTACGCATGCAAAATACAACAGGAAGCAAACTGTTTGGTTACCAAGATTCCTCAAAATATCTTTTATGTTCCATAGAAGAAAATCATACAAGTTAGGAACGAAATGAAGGTGAGTAAATGGTGAAATATTATTGGTTTTAGGTATTCTATGCCATGACGAAGAAGTAAAATCAGATTTTACACAGGTCCATAAAAGGTTTATTTTTTTATTTTTTTTCAGTAAAATCATATTAACTCACATATTATGTTCATCTTGTGGCTGTAATTTTGAGATTAAGCATTGAACCTTTATGGCCTCATTCAATTCCAATGAAAATATCCCACTACTTAGATTTTTCTTTTTAAAGAAAAGAAAAGACGAGTGCCACTTCATTTTTGTGTTAATCAATATAATGCCACAAGTGCTGCTGATTGAGCATCACTTCTATGGAACCAGGAATATTGCTTTAAACCCTGCGTGCAACAATGGTCAGCTTTTTATCTGATCGAGTGAAGTGAAAACCTGTTTGAGAAACAACCTTCCTCTTTGCTCGACTGATCATATCATAGGATAGATTGTGTGTGTGTGTGTGTGTGTGTGTGTTTGGGGGGTGGTTCTCCATCTGTCATACACTCATTAACAAAGCCCCCTCATGTTTTAATCAGACCCCAAACGCAAACCACACCCATGCACACACACACAAACGCACACACACTAGTGAAACCACGCCATGTATCATCAATCTCACAGGTCATTAATCTAAACACAAAGGTAAAACATGCTGCAATTTTTGGGTGTGAAACCTCTTTATGATGCAGACCATTTCAACAAATCACACACAAAAAAGCATATCAGTCTGCTTTAAATCAGGTTGAGTGAATGAGAGCAAGATTGCAAATTAATTAATTAATTAATCACTATATTTTATTGCATTTAAAGGTCAGCACTGGCCTTCAGATGTCTAATGAGGAGCCTAAATGCTGTTGCACACTTCTTACAGGAGAAAAAATATGACATTCACACACTTTAAAAAGCATAAGACAAGAAAAAACAACCACTTTGATCAATCTAAGGAGTTATGAAAAGAATTTGACTTGATCAAAAACTGTGTGATCCCCAGAAAACTGGGTTAAACTTCCAGCTCGGAAATCATTCCATAGTATTATGGCAGAGTGCTATAATATCAAATATCCTTCAGCTGCTTTGTGACCAAGTGAGAGAAGAGCCTTAAGCAAGAGATCCAGAGCTGACCTCCAGGAAGGACTGCCAGCGTCACCTCATGAGTGGCGTCCTGCTACTCTTTCACCACAGGATGTGCGTCATAAATCTTACTCAAGCCGAATGACAGACAAGCTCATGGGATGTGACCCATGACATACTGATCAACACATAAGTACTAAACTTAAACCAACATGCAGGCACACAAAGCAGCGAGACCTATAAAATATGTATCAAGGGAAGCGTCTTTGTGGAAACCATTGTAAACCCAGCAGACCAGCATTTAAAAATAGTTCAGAGGTTAAAGGTTTAAAGTCAAGAATGCATGTCTGAAACCCACCACTGATGAGTTTCTTCACAAGCATTTAATTGTTGGCCTTCAGTTGGATTCTAATAAAAATGAAATCATTTATTTATTTGCTGCAGTATGCTGCAGTCTGGTTAGACTAAATTAGAAATAATAAATTTATTCATTCATTCCTAATCTGACTAACTAGCAATATTCCACATACTATGAATATTCTAAATAACACCACTGTTGAGTTTCTCCACAGGCATGCATTTTTTTAATGGAAAACATGAGAATAATGAAACTGAAAGAATATCTAAAATATCATAATCCCTCCAATGTTAATGTGAAGTGAAAGTTTGTTAGTACTTCTGTCAGCATGATCATGGGATACTTTCTCTAGCGTCAGTAAAAAGCAAATGCTTATAAATAGAAAAGAGGAAAGAACTGAGCGATCAGAATATATATTACACAATGGTTTAATTAATCAATGTACGTAAATGCAGGAACACACTTGGCAATAAAGCTTTCGTTTCTTGAAGCACTGAAATAGAAACAGCTGAAGTAAGGCTACCCTGAGTGAACTTTAAAGAGGAAACAACAGGGCGAAATCAATTGTACCTTAAGAGCGCACACGTCTTGGGCTGCCAGCTGAGAAAAACTAATGTTGTGATGCATTCTGCTTCAGCTCTAGTAGAGTCATTTGAACGAATAACAATCATGAGCTCTGCAGGGAAGTTTCAAAGAGGCTGCCAAGGCCAGGTGCTTTTGAGGAAAGGTAATAGTAAGGAAGGCTATAGTAAGGAAGTTATTATACACAGTGGCCACAAAAAGTATTTGGACTTCTTTGCAATATACAAACTTTTTATAACATATAACATTTAAAATGTATTTTAGTAATATGTTTTAACATAGCACACTATTTCAATAGTTCATTCCAAAATGAAAATTTGCTGTAAATGTTCTCACCCTCAGGCCAACCCCAATATACTATAAGTTTGTTTCATCATCACAACAGATTTGGAGTAATTTAGCATCACTTGTTCACCAATGGATCCTCTGCGGTGAATTGGTGCCGTCAGGATGAGAGTTCAAACAGTTGATAAAAACATCACAATAATCCACAAGTAATCCAGATGACTGCATGCAGTCCATCAATTAGCATCTTGTGAAGTGGAAAACTGCATAGGAAACATGCATGGATAAAGTTGTGTGGATTGTTCGTGGATTATTATGATGTTTTTAACAACTATTTGAACCCTCATAATGCAATCTTTTCACCAAAACTGTTCTGAAGAAGACACAGATTCATCTACATCTTGGATGGCTTGAGGGTGAGTAAATTTAAATTTTTGGGTGAACTATTTCCTTAATCTAAACTTTTCATATAAATAAATTTCTAAGGTTTTAAATGATCAACCATGGATCAAATTGGCATCCTCAAAGCAAGCAGGCAAATAAATAAATAAATAAATAAATAATTGTCATACCAAAATCTATCTTGAAAAGTTAAGTGTGTTCTGAGGAAAGGTTTTATATAATTTATTTGCATTGATTTGCTTTCCTAGTTGTTTTTCATGCAAAAAATGCTTAAAAATGTTCATATAAAATTTTGCCGAACTAGTCAAACTGTCAAAAAAGTTTAGTGTAAGAGTGACCAAGATACCAGTTACAGCACAGAGCATTTTCTTTTTTTTTTTTTTTTAATAGTAAAGATTTCAACAATATTTTCAGTTCTTAGGTCTTCATAGAATTCAGAACTTCTGACAATTTCTGACAAGGAACAAATGTGACACCCAAAATGTATTCCCGTATGCTTTTATAAATTATTTTATTTTGCCCAGAAGAATCGTTGCATGTAAATGACATTTCCTTCATTGAAAATACTCAGTCAAGGAGGAACTTTCAACAATGATCTGTACTTTTCATTTCCTATCAATGTCCTGTTGCAAAAGCGAATGAAGTTTTGTAACTCTAAATTTCATGAATGGTGCAGGAGAACAACCACGAAGATTGCAGGAGAACAACTTGAAGGCTGTTGATGTCCGCACAGATGTTCATTTCTAGGAAGCATCAGTTCTTATTGCTTTAAGCCCTTAATCCTAAATCTGCCTTCCTGGGTCCAGACAAATTGAAAATTCTGGTGCAAATTTCTGATGCTCTTCCCAAAATCAATAACCCTAATCATCACGTGACAGCTGCTGACAAAAAAACCACAACAAAAAAAACATGTGTTTCTGCTAATCTGGGTTTCATGTGATAATCAGTTTTCTTGTGAATCCCAGGAAAGACATACGTGCAACAGGTTGGTCAGGGATTCTGAGGGACCAAGTGAGGCTAAGTTGAACTTGTCCTGAGAGGACCAGTCAGATTAAAGCACAGGCATCTGCTCTGTAATGGGTGCAGTGACTTGTTTATGTGTTCATCTAGATGCCATGTAGAATGCCTACTCCACCATCATGCTCACCGAAGACTTCTAATCCAACTGTAGTCTAATATATCTGAGAAAAGACATAGCTAACAGGAATGAGGGAAGAATTAGCATATATGTAAGTGAAAGAGACAGCATGTGCTGGTCATGAGGTGCAGTGGACTGGACTCCTTCACTCAAATGTTCTAGTTTTGGCTTTCATTAAGCACATGCAGGACAGCCAAAAGCTTTGCAAAAGGGGTAGATTACAGGTCTAGACCACACAACAGGAAATGATAGGATGCAAAAGAGATCAAATCTAGTACAGTGCAGATCCCTGAGTTGGCAATATTGTAAGGTAGGCTACAGCTACTGTAAAATGATGTTTTAAACTGATTATGGTTCTACAATAAATCTAGACCCTTGTTTCTTGTTCTCGATGAACTTGGCTGAACATGAAGATGGCAGATCACACTACAACACTAGAAAGGTCTGTCTAAAAATGGAGCAGATTGAAGGAGTGTTTCTAGGGCTTCATTTTTAAATTGTCATTTTGCCAGTGTCCATATCAATTACAGTTAGCTTAATGTCCTCGTACATTGAAATTCAATTCCATTTGAAAAATAATGATGTAAAAATGCAAATATCAGTGTCTTTATTTGCTCATAAACATGATTAATTTTAGAAAATAAATCACATAGACAGGAATGAAAACATATTCGCTTGCGATTCCTATTGGTAGAAATCTTAACACGTTTTTCAATATTGTAATATAAACATCAAGTGTTTATTTATTTCATATTAACGCCCTCTAGAGGCTTTGTGAAGCTTTAATAATAACAACGTTCTGCCCGGAACTAACAAGTTGACTTTGTTTTGTTTCTTATGAACATTTTACCGGACGTCCTTCTTGACAGCAAGTAGCACCTGCGTTTAGCGTTGATGTTTACACTAAAGTCTTCTTAAGAAGATCTGCAAACAGAATGATTTTGAATGAATAAACTCTACAGCTAATTTTAATGTTTTGTTCAAAACCTAGCCCAGGAAATTTAACTTAGTTATAAGCAGAAGTGTAGCTAAGAAACTAATTATGTATTAAGTAATGTGTATGTAATAAAAGTATGTAATCCCAACAGCCCATTAATTAATACACATACACATTCAGATAATTAACTATTTGATAAAGTATCAATGTATTCATTGAAATATTTAGATTCAGATTTTTACAATTAATTTAAAAAGCCATGTAAGGCAAAGCAGAAGTGCTGGGGCCTGTACCATGGTGGTAGCTGAACAAATTCAGAGTTACAGGATTAGTTTTGAGTTGACAAAACCAAACCTCTCCAATCCGGCTTTGTTGATACCATGATGCTGTTCATCAACTTTCTTTGTCAACTCAGGCTTTGATCCTGAGTTTGTGGAGCGCGTGTACATGAATGTGTGACATCACTGGCGAACAGCCAATCACGAGCCTTGCAACACAAAGCTGTTTGATTTACTTCTAGTGAGAGACCCAGCGAGATTCAAAACTAAAGGTTAAAGGTTTTGCTAAAGGTTAAGAGATTGAAGAATATGACAAATTTAAATGTCATATGAAAATGAAGGAGGACTTATAAAATAAATTATCTTGCTCCATCAGTGTAGTCACAAGTGGAACTTGTTAACTAAGTTTATACATTTGAAAAAATATAGTGATAGAGACTTGAACATGTAAGGTCAGATTTGTAATTTTTAAAATAGTGCAATCTTTTGATACTACAGCTTATTTACATTACATTATATGTATACATTAATATGTATTTAAAATAATTTATAATAACTGTTAAACTAAAATGGCTTAATAATGGATAAATAATAATATGAATCACAATAATTATTTAAATCATAAAATTACTCAGTTATTATCATTAAAGCCAGACTTCTATTTTTTTTTTTTTTTTTTTTTTTAGCATTAGTGACCTTTATTTGGAGCAAGATAAACTGGAGTGACTTTGTGTCAGACATGTGTCACTTCTCTCACATCTGATTGGTTCACCTTCAGTTTGAGACCTTGAATCCAGAACATAACCTGCCCCGGAGCAGGTTAGCCGTGCAGCGTAAGATACCATGGCAACGAACACCGATTAAAGCCGAGCTACTTTCATAGTACCTAAAACCCAGGGTTGGCGGAAACTAAGCTGAAACATAGCTGGCTAGCCACCTAATCCAGCTTCATGGTACAGGGCCCCTACTGTGGTGACTGCTCACCTGATGAAAACACAAGATCGGAATTTACAGGATGCATATACTATGCATATACTAACCACTTGTGAGAGCATTATTATTGAATAGAGTTCCACTCATTTTCTCAGAATGAATGAAGCATTTATGGACCAGCTGGCACCCCTTACGAAAGGAAAATATATTTACCAATATATTTCTTAAAATATATTGTGATATATTGTAATATATTATTTTCCCTTTTTAGGCGCCACAGATCTGTTATATAAACAGTTTAGGTTGAAGAAAATGACAGAAATATACTGGTTTGTACATAATTTCCTTTTTTGCTTAAAACAGTGTACTGTGATTTTCATTCAGCTTTCTACACCCTTTAATATGAATACACTAATGAAAGAAACGTATACAGAAGTCACGTGTTTCGATCAATTCAGAACTCCAGAATGTGCCTAAAGATGTCTTCGCTGTTGACCCTGCACAAACCCAGAATGCAGAAGCTGTATAGAGATGTAGAAAGTGCAGGTGAAATGTTTTTAGTTTAAAAAAAAAATCCTGTTGATATCCTCTCAAGTTATTTTGAATTCACGACACTGCAGTCACAACCTGCTGTTCTCTTGTTCCCTACAGATGCACACTTTTCCTTCGCTCCAGCATTCTCCGTCACTGTGTGGGAAGTGGAGCCTCTGCGTTCTCTCATAAGAAGTTGAGGATAGTGAGTGATAGTGAGGATCAGAGACAGTGCACATCTTACTTTATAGAGCCGGTGCAGTGGATGGAGCCTTACTGGGTGTTATGGAAGGACAGGTAATACCTCACTGCTTCACACATCTGGACACACAATTAAATAGAATTATCAAAACCTTGTTCTCAACTGTACATTTGTTTAATGCTAAGCATATATTCTTTGATTATTGAGAAAGAAAAAGGGGTTAGATTTAATATTGATTTAACCTTTATTTAAAAGGTTAAAGATATTGCATGATATTTTGTGCTTGGGAGGCCAGAGGTTGTATTTGCTGTGCAATAAATGTGTGTACTTTTCTGTTTCTTTGTTTTTAAATGACATTTCAAAGTAATATCTCTCTTGTGGCTTTTGTGTCCCAGGTGTAGCTCAAAGCTGGGCTCCTTTAACTGGTCTGGTGAGCAGTGTTTGTGTGGGAGCTGGGTAACACCAGCCTTGCAGATGCACAAGAACAGAGTGGATTAAGTCAAACACATCAGGATGTCTGAACTCAAATGACCCGCCATTAAAGATCTGTATCATATGAGTTTCTAGTGTCACAAGCTCCTTCAGAAATCATTCTCATAGGCTAATGTACTGCTCAGGTAACATTATTATAATTATCAGTGTTGAAAATCAGTGTTGCAATTTTTTCAGGATTGTTTGATGAGTAGAAAGTAAAAAAAAAAACAGTTTTAAATAGAAATCTCTTGTAACATGATCATTTTCTTTACTGTTACGTTGTCTTTTTTAACAGTTTAAGTGCATCCTTGTGAGTTTTTTTTTAGAAAAAAATCTTACTGACCCTAGGACTGTCGTAATAATATATCGATTTATTACACAATATATGTACAAGATCTCAATAATTTTTGGTGATGCAATATATTGCCCATTATATTTACATAAAAATGTGTAAAAAAATTTACATAACGTGGTGTAGTTGGTGCTAGTTCAAAATGCATATACAAAAAAGTTTAATCTGCAGATATGGCCTTGTTAAGTGCTTTTGTGCATATGGAATATGCAGAATACTGGGGCAAAATATCTCAAAACAAAAAGTTGTTATCGCGACAGGCCTAACTGACCCCAAACATAAGTCTATATTCAGGATATATTTTATTGGTTCTGTCTTTGTTCATGAGAAGCTGAGTATGGTTAATTCAACCAACTTTTGCATCACACTGTAAATTAACAAAGATCTCAATTGTGAAAAACATGGGTTTTTCCATCCTCTAGGTGGCGACAGATAGCTAGTACTGTACAGTTGGATTACATTTTGCGTGATAATCAAAACTGAGAAGGACAAAGGAGTATTCATTTTCGTTTACAGTGGTGCTATAGATGACATATGATCAGCATTTAATGCAAATGTAAGACTATTTGTCTTGGTTATGAAGTAATAGATGTGTTAGTGTAATGCGTTAATCTCTTCTAACAGTTTTGGCTTCTGGCTCGCTTAATCTGCTGCTGTATAAAAAAAATAAAAAAATAAACTGCTCACAGAAATTATAAATTGCACTGAAGTGCCACACAGAAAACAGTTCCTCCATTGGAGATCATGTACTGTATATTTGTTTGAAATGTAGCACTAGTACAGATTCATGACCATGTGGTTTCTTCCTGGCCCTCAGTTCATGGATGTTTATATGATGTTTATTGAGGGAGTCTGAGTGACATTGTGGGTGGTTATGGCATTGAGTTGTGAGATCCTGTTGTGTTTATGAGGGTCATATCCTTCATGTAATGACCTGAACTCTCTCTGTGAAGTGTGAAGGAGTGAAGGGCCACCCGCTGCACTCGTGCATAATAAGTGAGACTCCATCAGCTGAGAGAGGAGCAGGATTTCAGGAACACACTCCTCAAAATGAAATTCTTACACAGACTAGTGTTTTTGTTTTGCCAAGAACATTTAAAAATTAAAATAATCAAATTGGTGTTTTGGCAGGAATATACGTGGTTTATTTGGTTAGAGCTGAGATGGAGGTGTGGAAAAGCTAGGCGTCTGATTGGATCAGAGACTCACTTAAAGCTGTAATTCGGCACTTTTGTGCATGTACCAGTCTTCACCTTTTCAATAGTAGCAATTTAGCCTAAAAAAAACTTAGAGTAGTGTAAATAACAGTTTTTACAGACATGCCACACATCTGAAATTAAGAAAAGATGCTGTTCTTATAAGTCAAGTCGAGGTGAGTTTATTAATATAGTACATTTCGTACACAATGGTAATTAAATGTGCTTTACATAAAAGAAAATAAAATAATCATGAAAAAGAATAACGAAAATAAAAACGTATTTATTTTATTTAGACTTATTTAAAATGAATTTAAAACAGTTAAAAATAGAAAATGATTTTACTTAAAATACAGTGAATACGTAAAATACAGTGCAGTCGGTTCGGACATAGCACAGTGCTCATTCAAGAAATGCACAGCTAAACAGATGAGTTTTGAGTCTAGATTTAAATGATTTAATGTTTTAGCACATCTAAACTCTTCTGCAAGCTGATTCCAACTGCGGGCAGCATAGTAACTAAAGGCGGACTCCTCTTGTTTTGTGTGAACCCTTGGTATTCTAACTGACTTGACCCTAATGATCTGAGTGGTCTGTCTAAGTTTATATTCAGTGGACATATCTGCAATAAATTTTGGTCCTAGGTCATTGAGTGATTTATAAACGAGTAAAAGTACTTTAAATCCTAAATGTAACTGAAAGCCAGTGTAAGGACCTGAGGACTGGTGTGATATGCTCAGATTTCTGGTTCTAGTCAGAATCCTGGCAGCAGCGTTCTGGATGAGCTGCAGCTGTCTAATGGTCTTTTTGGGAAGGCCGGTGAGGAGCCCATTACAATAGTCCACCCTGCTGGTGATAAAGGCATGAACAAGTTTCTCCAAGTCTTGACTGGAAACAAAACATCTAATTCTTGCAATGTTTTTTAAATGATAGTATGCTGATTTAGTTACTGATTTGACATGACTACTGAAACTAAGGTCTGTCTCCAGAATCACACCAAGATTACTGACTTGATTTTTATTTGTTTGACCCCTAGAGCCAAGGTATGCATTCACCTTGAAAACTTCATCTTTGTTTCCAAATGCAATAATTTCATTTTTTTCCTTGTTTAACTGAAGAAAGTTTGGCACATCCAACTGATAATTTCATTATTGCATTGGCAGAGGGAGTCAATGGGGCTGTAGTCATTTGGAGATAAGGCTAGGTAAATCTGGGGATCATCAGCATAGCTGTGATAGGCAATTTGGTTATTTCTCATTATTTGACTTAGTGGGAGCATATACAGGCTAAACAAGAGCGGTGCAAGAATTGAGCCTTGTGGGACTCCACATGTCATGGACGTCCACTTAGACATTTGCTCTCCTAGACTCACATAATAACATCTCCCTTCTAAGTATGACCTGAACCTTTTGAGAACCATCCCAGAAAGCCCAACCCAGTTTTCCAGTCTCTCTAGAAGTATGTTATGATCGATAGTGTCAAACGCAGCACTGAGATCTAGCAATACCAGCACCGATATTTTGTTGAGTTAGAATTTAAAGCGAATATAATTTATTATCTTAATGAGTGCTGTCTCTGTGCTGTTATGCGGTCGGAAACCAGATTGAAAATTGTCCAGGTATCCATTTGAGTTTACTTATTTGTTCAGCTGATTAAAAACTACCTTTTCTATAATTTTGCCTATAAAAGGAAGATTTGATATTGGTCTATAATTGCTGAAAATGGTGTTATCAAGATTGCTCTTTTTCAGGAGGGTCTTAACAACTGCAGTTTTCAGAGAGTTTGGAAATGTCCCAGAAATAAGTGAGGCGTTCACCACTTCTAAGAGATCTGCTTTTAAGCAATCAAGCACACTTTTGAAAAAAGATGTGGGAAGTGTATCAAGGTAGCAGGTTGACGATTTTAGGTGCTGCACTATTGCTTCCAAAATTTTTCTATCAATTGCTTCAAAAGTAGACATATCTTTTTGAAACTGTGACCAAATCTGTGTGACCTCTGCATTGCTTGATGATGTGCTAATCACCTTCCTGATATTGATGATCTTCTCAGAAAAGAAGGAAGCAAACTCATTGCATTTGCTGTCTGAGAGCATTTCACTGGGATTCTGACTATAAATGGAACAGACAGTATTACCTTAATTGTGAAACTGGTATTGGCTGGGTGTGTGAGACTGAAGCACAAGAGAGTGTACATGTAGATACTGTACACTTACCTATATTACACTGTGTCCCAGTGTAAGGACTTTTTTCTATCAAGCATTTAATATCAATATAACAGTTGTTAAGCCTGGCTGTTAGCATTTTCAAAAGTAATTCCAAAATCAAAATGTTAATATAACATAAATGTGTAAAAGAATAAGACAATGTGCCACAGCATATTCTTAAAGGCATCCTGTTTACTGTTGAAAACATCAACTCTCCAAGTAAATACAGTTTTAAAGAGATTTTGTTATTTAGGACCCTTGAACAGTTGTTCAAAATCAAACAAAACTATGTCAGGAAACATTGTTCAAAATATATTTGTGTTTTAAGAAAGAAAGATTTAATTTTTGGGGGGTAAACTATCCTTGTAAAATGACCCACATATAATATTTTACTTAAAGCTGCAGTAGTAACTTTTGTAAAAATATATTTTTTACATATTTGCTAAACCTGTCATTATGTCCTGACAGTAGAATATGAGACAGTTAATCTGTGAAAAAATCAAGCTCCTCTGGCTCCTCCCAGTGGTCTATTGCCATTTGCAGAAAGCCATCCGCTCCCGGTAAAAAAATAACCAGAGCTGCGGTCCGTAACTTTGTTTGTGTTCAAAATGTAAAAAAAATTTATATAATAAGCGAGTACACCATGAATCCATTTTCCAAACCGTGCTTTTGGCTTGTCCTGAATCACTAGGGTGCACCTATAATAAGTGTTTATATTCGGACTATTTTAGATTGCTTCGGGGGCACCGCGGCGGAGTAACCCAGTACCTTTGTGATTCTTCATAGACATAAACAGACAGAAGTAGTTCCGGCTACAATGTTCTTCCGCAAGACGCAAGCAGTTCTGTTTATTAACCAAAAGTAATAACCGACTGCAGTCAAAAGTTACCGACTGCAGCTTTAAATTTTATATGCAGATGTGCATGATAGCAATACATATGCTTATAATGCATATAATTAACATTGGCAAAAAAATTTTCTTAAATGAGTCCATGTAGTTACACAAACAAGCTATAGACAGTTTCCCTCGTTCTTGAATGTGACAGCAGTAGTAAACCACAAAATTATATGGATCAAATGTTGAGCACATGGATGGAAAACAAGGAGAGGAGGATCTCTTGCAGAATTGCAGCTCTTTTATTTTAAAAAAAAAAAAAAAACACAGGAGAAACCACATGACAATATACTGTAGTAAAGACAAAGAACTGAACTGAATGAGTGCAAGATGTTACACAAAATAAAGTGATGTAAAACTATGGACAGGTGTAAGAAATCAATGAACAAATCAGTAACCATGGTAACAAATGTAAGGTGTCAGTTTTTGGTATTGGTATTTTCTCTTTAGTTTATCACAGAAGTTAAAAAAAAAATTCTGCCCTTGTTTTAAATGAAATGTTTTTTATTTTGATCTATTAATATTAATCTATAATAATAATTAATAATAATAAACTAATCAATTATAATAATTAAGATTCTGTTGTCCAAACAATTAAAGTGGCTGTCAATAAATATTTTTTAGGTAAGATTTTCTTACATTGTTGTCTTAGACCTAAACTATCATATGGCTTCAGAAGTCTTGGAAAATACAGTAGCACCAACACAATCACTGAAATTTATAACCATTTTGTGTTTTGGTGAATTGGTGAAATCGCATGAATTTGTACAATCTCATTTAGACATTTTTGTACGATCTGCTTGTGCTCCGCTGAGGGTTCGGTTTAGGAGTGGACCTTAATGTTTAGTTTTCCCCCCCTATAAATTGTATTTTTTCCATGAAACAGATTTTCATTTATGGGTGAATTATTCCCCACAGTGATGTTGACTACAAACCAGACTGCATTTTAAATTAACAGTTTAGCCCTTTACAATATGAAACGTCAATGTTTTCTATGAGCTTTTTCAGCAAGGCAAGAGCTGATTCTCAACTATATCCAGCACATTCCATTTTGTCCATGTGTCTCCAGCCAACCCTGTTCTGCAGTCCGCATTAAACACATGGCATGTATTAAGACACTGTCTTAAATAAATTAACCTTGGATTAGTTTTAATTCATTTCAGGGGATAGACCTCTTCATGCCTCGTCTCCAAATGTTCCCCTACAGAAATGTGATAGCACTGATACATGCTTCTTTCAACCAAAGACACAAACTGCAAGTGGCCACAAAGCAGCTGCAGAAAATTGAATCAAGCTGATCCGTCTGCTCTATCTTTAGCATATCTGGCATGAGCAGCTGCTCTCATTTTACACATATAAGGTCATCATACTCCACTAATGACCAGTTAGGCAATTTATTTGTACCTCAGACCAGTCATTTCATTAAATAATTGTTTAATGTACCATTTCATCTTTATATCCATCAGAAACTACTGTAATATTTCAATAGATAAATACTTCACTGTCATCCTTATGACAAAATGTGTTACTTTTCACCAAGTCAAAATCAACATTAACATTAACGGTTTTGAAAGGGGTCTCTCATGTTAACTTAAGCATTCGATAATATTTTTTTTTTTAAACTGTTATTTTGTGAAATATCATTACACTTGATCCTTCAGAAATCATTTTAATATTTTCGCATGTTGGAAACAGTCGGGCTACTTATTCATTTTGGCGAAACCATGATACATTTTCATTGACGAATAGAAAGTTTTGTCAGTTTTGATCAAATTAATGTGTCCTTGCTGAATAAAAGCGGTGTATATGTGGTGTTAATTTAAACAAATATTATCTAAAAATCACCAAAAATTAATCACTCAACTAATGATCATGAATGTTATTTGAGTGAAACTGGCAGGCTTTGTGTATTTTTGCATTTTGGTATTGCATTTGTGTACTTAGCCTTTTTTTATAATATAATCTTACAGTCCTTCATCGTTTTTTCTCTGGAGCTGTTTGATCTTTAATGCAGGATGCGGTCAGTGGAAAAGCACTCCGATTCCCCTGTGTCCCCCAGAATTTACAGCATCTTTCTCTTTGAAACCCAGATTTGTTTCTGCGGTTGTTGAGGAGGTAGACGTGAAAGCCCTAAAGTAATTCTCTCTTTAAAGGCAGGATTTTCTTCTGTCACCAAATGTAAACAGACTCTTAGAGGTTTAGTCAGTTACTGTGCTACTACAGTATAACTGATTCACTTATCAAATCATTAAGAATGCATTTGGAAAAAAAGTGTTCCTCAGGGTGGCCTCATAAACTCTTTCACCCCTATTAAAGTGCAATTAAGTCAAAATATTTTGGCATTTGTTGAAAAGGCTCAGGAGACATCCAATACATCCTGTGTCAGTGGTCTTTTTTAGGTCATTGGAGAGCCTCAGAGTCTAATACTGAAGAAGCTTGTGTTGCCACAAAGAGGATATTTGTGAGGTTTTGCAACGTGTTTTCAATTGAGAATTGGTTCTTTAAAGAGTTTTGCTGCAGTAAGCAGAGCACCAGAGAAACAAATAGGTCTACAAACTTGCACGACCTCAGATTAGCATTAAAAATTATGATTTAACTAAACAAGATGTATTCATTTTGCATCAATTGTTTGTTGTGTTCGTCTCAGTGTTTACAGTAGCATGATTCGAACAATAAGGTTCCTGTCTCCATCTTTGCTATATTTACAGTGGGTAGGTTTTTTTTTTTTTTTGCTGAGCATGATTGCTAAGGTTTTTTCCTCATACATATCAGTCCTTTATTCCAATTCCAGAAAAGTGTTTTTTTTTTTTTTTTCCTACGGACCACACAGATGGCTGTGCTCCCAGATTGAAAAGGTTTCTTTGGAAACCAAATACAACATTGTGGTTGGAACCCAAACTGCTTTAAAGTCAACGCTATTAGATGGCCCACACAAACTGACCCCAGAGCAGGTCTGAAGATGAGCTGAGTGAGGGCTTTCTGCTGCAGGAGGACACTGAAGTCATCCTCTTTTGACTTTTTATGTGTATCTGTGAATGGATGGACAGTGAGGATACATCAAATTACTTCTCCATTCCACACTATATTCCACAGCTATAATATAATGTTTGTTAATATCTATGGGACTTGGAAAATTGCTTAATTTTTTTTATAGCAAGCTGTGATAATTAAGCTACATTTAACGACTGTATATGTCCTTCTTTCCATTGCTGCAGCGGCACCTGTTTGTTAGGTGTTGTTTGTTAGGTCTGTAACTCATCATACCACATGTTGGCTGGATGATAGTCTTTTGTCAATTCAGAAAATGTCTGGACACTGCAAAATATAGACTTATGCAATAACCAGCTGAATGAGATTTAGCTGCCGTCTGGCCTCAGTTTTCAGGGTTATTTAGAGATTTGCCACATTGTATTTGCTTTAGACAGTGCAGAGTAGAAAATGACAACATAAAACTTACATTTCCAACTTGCTTTGACTCCAAACCCACACTGAATTTAATTGTAATTTTGAAAACAAATGGCTATTCATCTCTCATGTCATGCGTGTGTGTTTCTGAGACACTGATTCTATAATCAGTGAAACTGTAACAACCGCCTGTCAGTCACACTTATCCTGCTTTACAGGCTTTGATTTGTGCGCATGGCTTTATTTTTCAAGTCTCTTGAAACCACCCAGTCAACGGGAGCACAGAACCCCTGACTGAAAACACTGACCACATGAAAGGAACCTAAACTACCTTTGAAATTCTGTTACCAATGCAATATCCATAGCCAAAATAAGCCAAGAGCATTTTAATTGAACTTGATTGTTTGTAATAAGGCTTGACAACCAGAAGACACAGAGAACATTGCGGAAAATAGTGAGCTGGTAAGGGTGCAGTAATACAGTTGTACAGTCATGGAAAATGCTAAAATTACTAAAATATCTTGGAAAAACAGTCGCTTGAATAGTTCCGAAATGGCCTGTTTTACTCTGATATTCTCCAAAGTGTGTTTGTAAGAAAGTGTTTTCTAACATATGGCATATTTCCATGGGTCCTGTACCAGAGATTCTAATGGAATGCTAATTATAAATCTCTTTAGTTCCCTAAATGTCCGGAAATATAATGTCTTGAAAATAGTGGAAACCCTGAGAGAAATCCAAACAAGTCTGACTTTGGTTTCTTGATAGTATGCTCTAGTAATGTTGTGATTCAATGAGAGATGCTCAATGCTGCATGTCGTCCATTGTTCCGTGAACAACCTTCTTGAATTAAGTTCATATTTTCATTTCTTTCTCCTCATAAATGTGTGGAAAAGCCACCTTTGAAACAGCAGTTTCTGATGGATGCTCTATAAAATTGGCCCACCGGTACTCTGGGCCGCTCGGACTTTCCATGCGCTCAGGCTTCTTGGAACCCGGAATGCTGAGATGTCAACTGAAACAAACACGCTTACATTTAGAAATAAAGCGCTCAGTCGAACCCAAGCTGCCACTTCAATTCCAACCAATCTCCAATGTTTGTTAAATAAACTGAGAGAACGAATGTACTGTAAGCTTTTCCTGGCTGTGCTGCTAATTGGCAAGCGCTGTTGTTTGCTCTCATCGCTGACCGCCAAGGATTTGCTTATTAACAAAAGTCTGCAGAGTTTATCATAAGTTTTAAGTACCCCATTCAAATAGAAGAGATTTCAAGATAACTTTCAAGCCGAAGGTCAGTCATGTGACTTTGTGGACTTGTGTGCATCAATGCATAAGTCTATATGTACAGCAGAAGCAGATGTCAGGAATGTTGTCTGGTGTTGCTTGTCTTTCAGGGTCTTTTAAAGTTGCTGAAAGTTGGCTTACGGGTGCCCCTTAACTGTCAGGCTTGCTTGTGTTTTAAGATTAAATGAATAGTTCAGTATATTTAACAGAAATGTACTGAAGCATGAAACTTGTAAGTAATTTCAAATTTTTGTGGTTAATTAGAATGTTATGTTTTTTTGTATTGTTAATCAGTATTATACAATTTTTTTCACAACAGCCCTTTTAAGAATCACCGATCTCAAAGCAGTCTTTCTTCTTTCTATCTCAGCACATTTGGTAAACCTCTGTGTAGTCATCATCATGGGGTGGTCTGGTGGGCTTCTGGGTGACGTATGAAGATTTTCAATGCAGTTGGTCTGTGTGAATGTGGCTGATGGAGAAGTGGAGTGTAAGAGCAGGACCTGCTTATGTAACCAGAGTCTCTCTCTGAGTTATGGCCCAGCTTTCTAGTTTTGGCAGCCCTTCTGCTGTAGAGCTGCTCCCTGATGGCACAAAATTACTCCACAACCCACCGCAGACCTTCATCCTGTACAGGATTCTCAACGATAGCATTTATTAATGTCACAAGGTCATCTTGGCTCATTGCTTTTTTCTATTTCATCCCCAAAGTCTTTCAATGTTAGCTTAATAGTGCACACAGCTCTGCATAGTTTATTTATTATAACAGTGAGATCTGTTGCTCAATCTGTCAACAGTAGAGTTCAATTTAACACTGGAAATGGCTGCAAGAGGTATTGTGTACTTCTTCCCTGTTGATTGTATTGTTCAAGAAACCTCTAACAGGAGTGTGGTTATTGGTCTACTTAGTTTTGGACCCGTTTTTCTTCGGAACCCTTTTATTATTTTGAAGTGCTTTTCTAGGACTGTTCGGAGCATGTGAGGAAAGCTCTCTACACACTGGAGAATATATACCGTAAGCATGCTGTCAAACATCAGCTGTCAGTCTCATCTTACCACATAATGATCTTACAACTGCAGAGCCCTTACGAAAGGAAAATATATTTACCAATATATTTCTTAAAATATATTGTGATATATTGTGATACATTATTTTCCCTTTTTATTTTCTAATATTTTATATATTTGAATACATTTAATAATATATTGATGATACATATATTATATAATGTATTGCAAAATATACAAATGATTGCCACTTTAAATATACTGCAATATATTGGAAAAAAAAAAATATAAGAATATATACCTAATATATTACATGATATTTTCCAATATACTGCAATATATTTTTGTTTCATAAGGGAGAATCCTTTTTGGCCTGGTTTTCATGCTTGTCTTTCTGTCTTAATCAGTCTTACTTTTCAAAATTGTTATGACCAGTCTTGAAGGATAAAAATTAGATGACTCACAACATTAGACTTAGCAGTTTATGCAACTGTATAGCCACAGTTTATTGTTTATGTCTTCTAAAGTCACAAAATTAGATCTACAAATGGTAGATGTATTTATATGTGCATGGAGAACCTGAATGATAAAAGTTGAACTCTTTAAATTATATTAGCAACAGTTGCTGGTGGGCTATATCTTTTTTGCTAGCTGGATGAAACATCAACACTTCAAATTAATATTGTTGCGTGAATTATACATCTGGCATTTACTGAATTCTTATCTCATCCAAGCCTTTCCACTAGTTTTTTGGTGTAATATAAATTCGCTATAGCTACGGTTTCAGGGGAGGTTCACCCTGTAAATGATTTTAACAAATATCAAGCTTTTATTGGTCCTCAGTTTTAACACCCCATCGAGCTCAATGAAATGCTCTGTAAAGCACAGGCTTGGAAAGTTTCACTTGTTTCTGACTTAAGGAGCTTTGGAAATCAGCATAAACGTCACCTTGTATGAGGACAGGACGCGAGAGAAAGAAAAATCTTTTGCACGTTTGGTTCTTCAAATCACAGACAGGCTAAACCATACCCATTCTAAACATACCCATGGGCCCCAGCAGGCACATAACTGTAATATATAGAAAAATCATGCATTCAAGCAGTAGATATCGGTGACGTGTCACACAGCTGGCCAGCAGAGCTCTCTCACTACTATCAAACAGATGGTGCCTCATTTTAAACAGACTATTAGAGCTTCATCAGACTCACAAATGATCTCCGTTCAGAGCCAGGGATCTCACAGATGAGACTCTACATGGGAGTCCTTTTCTCCACCTGCTGTTATTTCATTAATCACCCTGTACACAGTGTTTGTGACTCTACATCATTCTCCACCGGCTGCAGGCGGAAGAATCCCCCTCTTCTGTGTAATGGGAGAGTCCTGAGAGGGTCATGGAATGTCAGTGGAAATCCTGGACGTGATGAGGCCTGATTTCTGAAAATCAGTAACCGTGTGTTGATTCAGCTGCATCTGAATGTGCCCTGACTTCCAATGTGTTTAAGATCTAAATCCTGTAAATATGAATATAAATAGAATTATATTTCGAGGCTGACTAGCTGAAACTAACTAGAGTAATAAAGCATTTAACTATAAAAAGGTTGAATGCAATTTAGCTTGAATGCAAGGTAAGTCGCTTTGGATAAAACCATCCGCTAAATGCATAAAAGTAAATGTCAATGTTCAATTCTGTTTCTCCTTGTCCGCTTCTTTATATGCTACCAATTAAAGTTTTCAAGATTTTATTTTTATTTTTTTAAAGAAGTCCCCTCGTCAAGTTGGCATTTATTTAATCAACGATACAGTAAAAACATTAACATTGCAAAATATTAATTCAATAAAAATAAAAATAAAAGCCTTTTTCTTTTTTTCTTTTATTTTAAAATGTATTTTATTTCTGTAATTGCAAAGCTGAAATTTCAGCGTCACGTGATCCTACAGAAGCCATTCTTAAGTGTTGATTTGAAACATTTCGTAATGTTTTTATGGAAACTGATATTTATTTTTCAAAATTCTTTGATGAACGGAACGTTCAAAAGATCAGCATTTATTTAAAATGGAAATCTTTTGTAACATAAATGTCTTCACTGCCACTGTTGATCAGTTCAGTTTATCCTTTCTGAACTATTAAACTATTTAAAAGTTTTAAAGATCACAAACTTTTTGAATGGTAGTGTGTGTTGGAAAATGTAATATAATTATGAGCAAATGTGGAACTGAGAGAATATTATACAAGCATATTTGCAACCTCCAAAATAATAAGTTGTTTATTTTATTTTTTATTAAATGAGTACTGGAGCTGCTGTAACAGGTGATTGTCTGTGGAAGCAGTGGAAATATGGAAAAACTGAATAAATGTACAGATGCTTTGGTTGTTCTTTAAAATAATTTATAAAATAAAACTTGCTCTTCAATGAAGTTGTGTAATATTTTACTAACATTTGGTTTTTCTTCAGGTACGATTGATGTAAGTATTAGCATTTATCTCAGAATACACAATTTAAATACACAACACTATTTAAAATTGATTACAGTAAAAAAAATTAAAATAAATAAAAAATCAAATGTTTTGCCTTTTCAAACCTGCAGTGCTCAGTGCTAGTAAAAGCATGCCATCCTTATAGCCCAAATGGGAATAACTGCATTCACTTCAAAGAATGATCTGTAAAGCCTGATCTAATACAGATACAGCGTGTTGAGTTCCCCTCTGAAAGGTCTCCAGGAATGCTGTGTTTGATGGTTGCATATACAGGCTGATGAGGTTTGGTAAAAGCATTCTCTTGATCCTAATCTGACAAATCACCATTGAGTCTCACAGTGAAAGGAGTCCTAATGCCATGCAGGGATAACACTCCCACATTTAGCTGTATTCAGACAGCTCCTCTGAAGTTTCAGACCTGATTTTCAGCGTTATTTCGAGCTGATGACTACTAGATGAGCAGACGAATGTGTTTCTGTCTGATGATGTGCCAGACTGGGGCTCATGGGAACTCATGAGAGAAAATCACCATGCCTGATTTCAATCTCTGGACTTTTAGAGTGGCAGTTCTATTATGAGGTTTATATGCATGTGTGTAGTTTCTCGTGTGTTTTTTTTTAATGCTCTTGACTGCTTATAAAATATACAGTTATGTCTTACAAAAAAAAACAAAAAAAAAAAAACAAATTCAAGCCCAGCCCTACTTTCAGCTGTTTCAGACAGATATAGGTCACAAAAGGAAAAAGAAGCTCAACTTCCATTTCATGTTGAATTTAATAAGTACTGGCAAATACCGTATAAGTAAGCCATATGTTGAGTGACTGTGGCACAAAAGCCTAAACCGAATGGTACTTTTTCGGGTTTGGATGACCAGTTGTTTTATCTGGGAGTTAGTGTATTAGGAGAAAAGATCCTAATACAGAGTTCCTTTTAGGTCAAAGCTAAAGAAAAGAAGTTCTGCTCTCAGAACCTTCATGGGCTGATTATATGGTCAGACCACATTCACGTACATTATACCACTGTTGCAGTGATAGAAAGCACAGACTGGGACCACATTGGTATGGTAAACTGCTCTGGGATTGAAAAGCTGGAACTAAAGGCTTTGTTGGATAGCAATCGTGAAAATACAGCCATCCAACGAGACACAGCATTTTTCCATAATGTCTGAATGTAATTGGCTCAGAGTTTCTCCACGTCCAATGACCCATGAGTATATATGAATATACATTTGCTAAATCCTACGCTATCCTTGTAGTTTAAGGTGTATTGATCTAGCCAAGGACTAAATAGAATGATACAGAATGTCCTGCCCCAACATCCTATTTCAGTTGGAAATGTGTGAACACAGGGAAGGACATTGTAAAGCCATTTCACATAGTCTATAAAGACTATCTTAAAAGTCTGGAGCTGTTTTTTCATGGCCTAGTGGTCGAACCACCTGGTAATTGTGAGTATGAAGAGGCCCACAGTAAGAATCAGACAAAAACCCAAACATATTTCTATAGTTCTTGACAGTATGGTGGGATTCATGACCTTCATCACTCATCTTGTTTTTCTGCACAATGTCAACACAGTTCATTCATTTTTCATTGTTGGTAGTAAATGTTTAATTCATAAATGTTTCATTTAATTTTATTGTTTTAAGCCACGACAGTTACCAATGATTTCTTACCAATGATTTCTTTGGTAGAATTATTTATTTTCACTTGATGGCTATTCATTTTGTATTTTGGTTAACAAGTAATGTAGTAGGTCCCTAGCTGTCAAGGGTTCATGGTAAAGGGTTATTGATCTATCCAACAGGAGAATGAGAATAAGAGCAGGGAACCCCATCATCAACATGAATGAATGACTTTGGCTGACATCAGACTGTGTTAGCATATGAATTCTTTGGAGTAGTGTGACACCATCAGCTTCCTCAGACCTGCAGCACAGCCAATGCTTTTCCCTGCCATTTTCATAATGCTTTAAGGTCATTTAAACCACAAGGTTGTCATATATGTCATACATACAGTATATACATTATGTTGAGAGCTGTCACTTCATCTTATCTAAATCTCTATTAAGTTTTTCTTTTCCACTCAAGAAGTCATTTCCTCAAACCAGACTGACATTAATGGAGCAGATTTAACCAAAAAGGAAACTGAATGCACACGTTTGATAAGGAGAAAGACCGAGCATGCTGTTTTTCATTGAGACCATTTCAACCAAGCTGAATGCAAATAACTGAGAATCTATTTATAGGCTTTTATTATAAATGATATTCCGATCACAGGTCTCCCTTTGATTTGTCAGTTATATAATATATAATATAACAATGCTATATATAATATTTAATATACATGGTCTGGTCAAATGAAGTAACAGAATAAACACGTAAGTTACTATTTCTTCCCACTATACGTTTGCATCTTTGAACATTTATAGTGTTGTCCAAACCACGGTACTTGGTACCAATTTTGAAATGAACTGTTAACTGTTTAATAAAATGTCCAAAAGGTTTTGCTTTCATACCTAAATTTGTACAGAGACGGGTTACATTTACTGCCATTCGTACTCACCACTGAAATGTTGGTATTGTGACAAAAGTAGTACTGCTTTGTAATAGTGATTTAAAAAAAAAAAAAATTAACAACCACAAGGTGCTCTCAAGCTCAAGATCCTTCCTCTTTCTCACTAGGTTTTCTTTGGAATTTTTCTGAGGAGAGAGGCACAGTAGAGTTTGCTAATATCATATACTATATTCTGAAACATATCGACCATAGGAACAATGCACAATATTTAATGCACAATTCATGGTCTGGAAGGGTTTCAGTTGTGGCTGGTATCACAAATCCTTCATATTTTTCTGCCCACTGCTAAACAGAAAACATATTTCATAATCTAGTCAGTTTCTCCTCTCGTTTGAGTATCTTGTTTCATTTCGAAGTATGCAAAATCTTATGGAAGTTAAATTGAAATTGCTAATGACGTTTTATGATGACCTTAAAAGAAGCTAAAGCAGTGACACTCCCCAGGTTTAGAGGAGCTTGCTATAAGGTTATATTTTTAATTACATTATATACATCATACATTTACACTTCATATAAGCGGTGAGAACCTTGTCATGAATAGCTCAATCATATTTTTACCACTGTGAGATCAATAAACATCTACTAAAAAGCAAATACAAAAGACATGCAAACAGACAAAAAGACAAAATAAAGGCATAATGAAACATCTATAAAAATATCTGTCATGTAGACTGATCTACAATCCACTTAGACACATAATCTTTTGACTATTTTATACAGAAAGTGCTGGCATACAGTACTTTAATAAAGTGTTTAAATTACCGTTAATAAGCAAATATCACATCGTAGGTCACCTGATGGCCATTGTCCCATGCATATAGCATACGTTCCTTAGGATTGTAGTCGATTTGTGTGGTGTAGGTGTAGTTGTTTACAAAAGGGAGGCGGGGAATCATCTGGGTGTGTGTATGCGTGTCGAATGCATAGGAAATATTGGCCTGCGTGTGCTGGAAACTGTCGACGGCGTACAGAACGCCACAGATGATGAAGCAGTTTCCGTAGTAGTTCCTCCTCAGGCCCGTCCTCCAGCTCTCCTCTTTCTGTAAGTCAGAAGGTCGGAGCTTGCTCAGGATGATCACTTCCTGGTGAAACCCCTCTTCATCCAGAGCTGGGTACACTAACCATAACCCGCTCTCATCCACACCAAAATCAAAGTCCTGAACGTCCTCCCCAACTCCAGGGAGCATCCTCCTCCTCTAATACTGCGTCATGAAGGGTGCTCCAAGCTGCTACAATAACGGAGAACGAAGATCAAACCTGATTATATCACGAGAAAAGGCTCTATTGTAAAAGAAAGAGCCACCGTAGACCACATGGCCAGTGCCAATCCAGTTGTAGGGGAGTTTGTAGGAGTTGCTAAACTGCCCTGAGAGAAAAAGAAGAGAAACAAATGTCACGATGCTCCTGCAAGGGACCTCCTTCATAAAATATAAAAGCAGCTGTTATATTTAGCAAGTATGACATCATGGCATATTGTTTTATGAGAAACATCTTTCATTGAGAAAAATCTTAATAAGATATTGTTTTTTCCACACAAGACTACAACAACCAATTAAAAGTTTGGGATCGTAAGAATTTGTAATGTTTTTGAAAGAAGCATGCTCACCAAGACTCTATACATTTGATCTAAACTAAAAAAAATAAGTTTTAAAATAAATAAAACTGTTTTTCAATTTAGAAATAACATTTTCAATTTGAATAAATTCTGAAATGTAATTTATTTCTTTGATTGCAAAATCACTCCAATCTTCAAAAAAATAAATAAAATGTTTAATGCATTTAGCAACGCTTTTATCCAAACATTTTTTTACCTAACATGCGTTCCCTGTGAATTGAACCCACAACCACAACACAATGCTCCACCACTGAGCCACAGGAACACTGTCAATGTCACATGACACTTCATATTCTCTTGAAAACTGTGATAAATTTTTTATTTGAAATAGAAATGTTTTGTAACATTGTAAATTTCTTTACTGTCGCTTTTAATCAATTTAATGTGTCCATGCTGAATAAATGTATTGATTTCTTAAAAAAAAAAAAAGCATATACACTGAATGGCAGTTATTATAATTATTTGTTACTATTATTAAAATAAAGCAGTATCGATTTTAATGTTACACGTACCTCGTTTAAAGGAGTCCATATCACGGAATTCCAGAAGCTGTTTTCCATAGTAGTAGTCAGTCACATAAATAACTTTTCCATTGCCCTTTGGGTCTTTCATCCATGCACCTTCATTTTTGCCATATGTGTTGTGTGTAACAGGATCAGCAATGCTTGCTAATGTGTCCTTGCAGATCCCTGTAAACAACCAAACCAGAGGGAAGCATCTATATACCACGGGCCCTCTAAACTCTAAGTTTACTTTCTTCTAAACTTGATGTGGAATCAAGCTTACCTTGTTCTTTGGTCTTCTTTGGAGTTTGTGTGCTTGCTTGAGTTGTAGCTTCATCCCAGGTAAGTTTGGACTTCTTTGCAGGTGCTGTGACACTGGCCAGCTGTGGCACTGCAAGAGGAGTTGAGGATGCTGCTTTGGTGCTTGGTGACTTTATGGTAGTTAAAGGGATTGAGGTTGGCAGGACTGTCCTTGCTGTAGTAATTGTGCTTGACTTCTTGGCTTTTACAGTCTCTTCTTCAGTTTGTCTTGTTAGATTTGGCATGATTGCAGCAGTAGGGTCTCCATTCTGTGTGTTGAGGGTCGTTGACGGTGTCTGGGTCACTGTCGCAGCGGTTCCAGGTCTAGTAACAGATGCAGGCAGCTCTTGCTTATGGAGCTGGTCTTCAATGATTAAATCCACAGAGCCATCGCCTCTCACAACCTCATGTGCTGCTGTGGCTAATGAGAGAACAAACACAAAATGCTTAGTTTAACTTCAGCCTACTCTTGTTTGTACAGTTTCACCTATAACCTGAAAAAAAAAATGCTGTTGACAATATTACAGAAATCTACATTCTTTAAATTCATATTTTTATTTAGCCAAAACACATTAAATGATCAAAAAGTGGCAGTAAAACATTTGCTATGTTTCAAAGGATTCCTTAAAAAAAACACAGAAATGTCTCTTAAGCACCAAATTAGCAATGATTTCTTAAAGAGTGTGACACTAAAGACTAGTACTTTTTTAAACTAGTATATTTTTTTCAAAAACTAGTAATATTTTTTATCAAATATTTGTAGACTTTACGAGGATATTAGACTCCTTTCAAAAATATTTAAATACAGTAATGCATTTATATGAAATAAATAATAAATAAATATAAATATTTAACAACAAATTTGAAATGTACTTTTGACTATAAACGAATAGTTGTTTATTGTATACAGAAATGTGATTTTCATTTACAGTGCATTATGGGAATGTAGTTCATTTAAGTAAATGTCGTGATAACACCCCCACCCACATTTTCATATGACTATTTTTTCTTAAATCAATCTTTATTTTAAATCAAATATTGCGGGGTTTTTTAATCCCTATAGATTAAATAAATGGGGAAAATACTTCTGGAACCAAGGTTGCTGAGAAAATAATAAGGGTGGTCACTGTGTAATGATAATAAGTGATATTAACTTGCATTTGGCTTCTCAACATTTTTCGTACTAAACCTTAACCCTAAACATGAGAACATGTTGTTGATCCTTCTCAGTATTTTTCTCAGTTGACATCCCATAAGAGCTGCAACCACAAAAGTTGCAATTCTAGTGATTATTACATTAAAACGAGCTGTTGGACACTCACTATGCTCTTCCCATTCACTGTCCTCCATTGTGTTGGCCTTGTAGAAGGTCATGCTTTTGATGGTCATGCCATTGGGACCTGCTTTGGTCTTTGCTGGTTTATGCTTCTCCTCCTGTCCCTCAGAGTTGCTTCTCTTCAGCACAGGTTTGTTGGAGCCCTGACTCCCAACAAACTTCTCCTCATATTTCCTCTGGCCAGGAAGAAACACAA
>NW_020528467.1:0-48029 GCF_003368295.1 Carassius auratus
ATTTGCACAGCATTTTGTTGTTTCTTAAACTGTTGTACGGTCCAAATACCCACCTTGCCATCTTTTGCACATTTCTTTATTTGGCCCAAGTGAACATGAAGATCACAATGTGTGTCGATCTTAACATGACAAAATTGTTTCAACTTTGTATTTTAAAAGAAACTTCTAAATGTCTTTTCAATAGTCCCTAATAAGATACAATTTATTTTGTGGTGCTTCTAATTAAGTGATAAAAAGAAGTTTACAAATGATGTACAATATAATTAACTTTTCTGTGCACCAAGAAAACATGCAACACTTTGTTTTACTACTAAATTAGTCTCAATTTCTAATTATTATAATTAATATTTCACAAACATTGGAAAGTTGCGTCCTCCGTGAGATCTCTGCAAAAAGTCTCACATTAATCAAAAGATGCATGATGGGATACACTAAGCGTTGTATAGCGTCCGGAGCAGTTTGGAGAGGTTTAGTGTGTGTTAAGACACCGTTGCTTTGGCATTATTAAGACCGGGACAGTCTCATAGTCACGTACACACACTCTCAAGTGAATAAGACCTCAATTGTGGGTATCTGGAAAGGGGAAAAGTCTTTAAAATGATCCCTAAATAAGTCCACATCAAAGTCTTAATAATTCACTAATGCTTTCATGGTCTAAAAAATAATGTATGTAGTAATGTATAAGTTAAAGTATATAGTAATGTATAAGTTGCATAATGAAATAATATTTCCTTTTCTGTCTTACAGGATTGTTTGCAGATAATGCTGTTCTTCTTTTTCAGAAGTTTTTGGGGCCCAACCCTCACAAACCTTCCTAAAAACTAAAAGAGCTATTACTGAGTCTCAGCGACTCTTTGCCACGATCAGCTCTTCCAGGTACATTTGTTTACTCATCAAATGCTCTGGTCTGAATCTTACTTTAAATTAACTTAATTATATGTTTAATGAGCAATATTGCTCATTGCACACAGAGTAAGATTATCTTGTTTCACAGAAGAGAAGGAAGACCAAGGAAATGATTTGCTCAGGATGAGAAATGAAGATGGTCATCTTGTGCTCAAGCAAACAGAAGTCCTCTGTATGTGTGTGTTGAAGCAATGTGTTACAGGACTTTATGATGATCTCACAGGACTGGTCATGTCAGCCGTAATTATTCTTTCCAATGTTTTTATATTTATTTTATTTTATTTGATACAGCTATAATAATTATAGCATGTTAGCAAAGTTTGACTGGAACATTTTAATCTAAAGTTTTAAAAAACACCACCTGTTATTCTTAAAAGCATACAAGTGTCATAAAAGTGGTTTAATTGATATAAACACCAATTGACATTATCTCACTGTTTTGTGAATGTTATGTGAAATTGTGAATGATAGTTGATTGGTTTGAGCAAAGCCTTACACTGCACAGACTAAAACATTTGTGAGAGAAGTCATTAGCTCTGGAGAAAGATTCTAGAGGAAGAAAACAATTTACTGCAACAATAGATGAATTCTAGAGTCTCTGAGAACTACACATGCTAATGGAGTCTCATGAGCAAGTCCTTTGCCTCTGTAACTTTTTCTAAATTCTTGCATAATGAAATTGTTTATTGCAGTATTTTAACAATTTTACTTTGTACAGATGATCTCATCAACCAAATGAGGGGTTTGACAAGTGATGCTCTTGAAAGGACTGAAAGAAGAGGATGTGGTAAATTGTCTTCAGAGAAAAAGCTTCTCAAAAGATCTTAAAACAGCTTGAAGAATGGTAAGTGTACAGTACTACAAGGGTCATAGTTACTCACCCTGCTAAAATCACACAGAACATAAGATGAGCTCTATGTCCATTAAACAACTTCATCTGGATTGTTTGTTTCACTTTGACCAGGTCTGGGATCTTAGGACTGGGAGATCTCACTGGCACCCAGTTAACCTCCATAGAGAACATTTATCAGAAGCGCTGTCTGGGTAGGGCAAGAAACATCATCAAGGATGCCTCTCACCCTAACCATGGACTTTTCACCCTCCTTCCATCCGGCAGGCGTTACAGGAGCCACGCTCTCGAACTAGTAGACTCAGGAAGAGCTTCTTCCCGAGGCTGTGACACTCCTGAAACCACACCACCAATCTAACCTGCACCTGCTCTTTTACTGCACTGGTCACAGTACTTTACATACATGTATTGCACTACTCATATTTTGCACAGACTGCACATGGTTAAATCCATTACACTATAAACTGTCTAAAGCTGTTACTGTACAAGCACAGTAAACTATTTCTACAATAAATATAATTGCACTACTATTATTTTGCATATAATAAATTGTTAAACTATACTTTTGCACACTCATTCAACTGTATTTATTACCACTGTTCTCAAGTTCCTGCTATTCATAATGTATATATAATCTTCTTTGCTCTGTTCATAATGTACATACAATCCCTACATTAAATTCATATTTATATTCTGTATATACTCTGATCAATATTGTATATAGCAACTCCACTGTAAATTCTGTATATCATAGCTTTACTTACTCTGCACTTTTATGTATATAAAACACTATATTCTTGCACTTCTGGTTAGATGCTAACTGCATTTCATTAGCTCTGTACTTGTACTCTGCATAATGACAATAAAGTTGAATCTAATCTAATCTAATCTTCTGGCTGAGAACAAGCTACACCACATCAGTGCTGGATATCAACCAAAGCTGTTTCCAGACACGAGAGAAGATCACGATGTAACCAGTTTAGATGTGTTGATAAGGAATCATTATTTTCTGAAACAGTATCCAATGTCTTATATGTATCACATGATCTGTATCACAGTTGACTGAATGGGACTGTGACTTTTAAGGACATTTCATCACTCATCTGTGTGAACTGATTAATATATGAGGTTAATGTATTTTTGATTATGAATAATTATTTTCCTTGAATCTTATTTGTCTTGATGCTACTTTATCATCTTTATAGTCTATGCTTCAATAAAATGAATATGACGAATATTGTGTTCTGAAGATTCTTGTTAAATACATCATTTTACTAGGTAGGCTCATATGTGTTTATTTTAGACTTGGAAAAACTACATAATCATTATTGGGATTATTTTTTACTTAAGACATAAAATATTTGATCAGATTAATGACTTCTGGGACATCAGTACACCAGAAAGTTATTATTGTTTATATTTACAAGATGGTGCCATGGGCTTTATAGTTACAAACACTTGAGGGATAACTGAGAATGTAGCAGGAATGATCAACGTTGATTTTGTACTGCATTAAAACCAAGAGCACACACATTACTGATGTCCAGCACATGAGGAGCAAGAGACAGGGGTGAGAGGACATTTTTACACTGATTTTTGCTAATTAGTTATTAGTAATATATATATATATATATATATATATATATATATATATATATATATATATATTATATATATATATATATATATATATGAATGAATTTGTCCTTGTGTAATAGTGAAGTATCACAATGTGTATACATTGTCCTTGATTACTGCTTAACAGTGGGGAATAGATAATGGCATGTTGTTGCAGGTTCATCCATTATATTTATTGATGTTTACTTCAAAAATCAAATAAATAATCTATTATTTTTATTATCAAAACATTTCTTTATAATTTTTCCATGTTTCATCAGATGGCCTCACAATGTCCTGTCAAAAGGTATAATAGCAATGATGTAAGAATTAGAAACAGAGGACTGTGAAAACTGTCAGATATAAATGTGACTCAGCTCAGTTTGTTCTCCATGATGAGGAGAATACATATATGTAGGTTTTACTGCCCTTCTACCCCCAGGGGCCCAGTAGCACCCCCCGGAAGAGCCCAAAACTGTACATTTCAAATGGCTGTAAATCAGAGTCCAATTAACATATCAAAGCGAAAATCAGCAGGATTACTACTTATGCTATGCTGATAAAATAATGTTGGGCACAGTTTTCAGAAATGAATGGAAAGGTGGCATAAAGGCATTTTACATATTGCATACTCTAAAATACTAAATTTCACCATGCCTCTCAAATATATCATAGTGGTTTACACAGTGAACATATTTATATGTCTAGTTTACCATTCAATATATTATTTATTTAATTTCGTTAATAAAACTTTTTAAACTACATTACCCATAAGCCTCCATCGTTCTATCTATGGAAAGGGAATACTAGGCGCTGTTTTTTGTAGTTCATTGAAGTTATTCTTAGGGTTAGTGTTAGGATCTCGGTAAAAAGGTGATTTTTCTCAACATAGAAACACCCAATGTTGACTTAATATATTTACTAATGTGATAATAGCAGCAAAACATACTTTTGTAACATGATCCGCTGTTTAATATGGGTTAAAAGATAATCCAACCACAGACAGTCCTGCGATGACAAGGGACATTCACAGCCAATGACATCAAAGCTGAGCAGCGTCATCACACTTCCTTAACCATTTATTGTCATTCATGAACGCTGTTTTCCGTTTTTCGGCTAAAGGTATAGATTGGTTAACAATAAATTAAATTTGCCACCTATTAGATAGTGTTTAATTAACGTCTACACCTTCTTCCAACAATAATGCAAATACAGAAATTATTGTTATTCAGCTTGACAACAATTTGGCAATAGCGATGTGTACATGTGTGTGTACAACACGTGATGTGAACTGCACAGTCACAGTTGTATCTTATCTAACCAATAGATTCATTTCATTCAATTTAAAAGATACATTTTTTCCTGACCAAAGACAAGAGCATTTACTAATAAAAAGTAAAGAGTGAAATTATTAAGTTATTAAATTATTTAAATTTGTTTCTGTGATTTGCCTTGCTTTACCAATTAATCTCTAGGAATAAAAACTGAAATAAAGCATAATGAACATACATAATTTTGTAAGAGTTTTCCAGTATTTATTGATATGTCAAACTCATTTAAAGACAAAGTGCGCATATTACTGCTCTGTCACCAAGCTCGTTTTTGAAGAATAAAACTACGAAGAAAAAAAAGGCAGTTATGTTGTAAACGTTAACAATTTTCAGTGTGCAAATTATTTTATTAAAAAACAAAACATTATAAATATGGCATATATCTTTCAGAGAACACCGTAAAAATATACATTTTCTTAAAAGATTCTATTGACCAAAAAGTGATACAACACAATGTAAATGTTTTAAACTCACAAAAAAACATCATGAAGACATGCATGTCAAGTATGCAATATCATCTATAAAACTCAATCAGCAGAGCATCACGTAAACACAGATTGTCCGAACAATGGAAGAAAGATAAAGTGTTCAGGAAAACAAACACCTGCTACATAAAAATGCAGAAATATAACTTTAACAATAACATCATTCACTTCATGACTGGAACTAGGGGATTGCTGTGCATGAATATGTCCTTTACTAAAACTCCTGATGAGAACTTTTTTATGATAGAAGCACCAGAAGTAAAGTTTACTGTATAAAGCTTGACAAAGAGAACACAATGCTTTATCAATATGATAAATGCTATTTTTTAACTATTGTTGTCATCACTGGTTCTGTATACAGTACAGTATATGGGTTGCTGGAAGGTCACAATGTATTCATTATAAGGTTAATTAAAACAATGTTACATCTTCTGCAGAAATCAAACCACTGCAAAGTCTTGAGTCACTGATCCAGGAACCATTTCTCTGTGTGTGTGTGTGTGTGTGGGGGGGGGGGGGGAGTTAAAGAGGTGAATCCTTGTGCATGACGGAGAACTACAGTGTTATCTGGAAACAATCCTGTAAGACAGAAAGGATAGAAATATTATGTAATTAAATGCAACATTACTGTGTTTTTTTTAGACCATGAAAGCATAATCTGCAAAGATGCTGTATAATTAAATGTTAAATGCATCCATTATTAAAAGCAAGTCATTAATAGCAATATCTAGTCATGGAGATCACGTATAGTGGGAACATGAACTGATGGGGCTTATTTAAAGTAATTTAATGAGAAGCCAATGAACAATATAAACTTTCTGACTGTGTGGGGCAACTGATTTTCCAATATTGTGATAGTGTCAGGATGAGATTGTCCAGGGGCTTGTACAATATCATACAAGTGTTAAATTGAATTAGTGAATTATTAAGACTTTGATGTGGGACTGTATTTAGGGATCATTTTAAAGACTTTTCCCCTTTCCAGTTACCCACACTTGAGGTCTTATTCACTTGAGAGTGTGTGTACGTGACTATGAGACTGTCCGCGGTTTTAATAATGCCAAAGCACGGTGTCCTTAACACACACTAAACCTCTCCAATACTGCTCCGGAGCGCTATACAACGCTTAGTGTATCCCATCATGCATCATGTTTTGGAATTAATGTGAGACTTTTTGCAGAGATCTCACAGGAGGTCACGCAACTTTCCAATGTTTGTGAAATATTAATTATAATAATTAGAAATTGAGACTAATTTAGTAGTAAAACAAAGTGTTGCATGTTTTCTTGGTGCACAGAAAAGTATATTTATTTTGTACATCATTTGTAACTTCTTTTTATCACTTAATTAGAAGCACCACAAAGTAAATTGTCATCTTTAATAGGGACTATTGAAAAGACATTTAGAAGTTTCTTTTAAAATACAAAGTTGAAACGAATTTTGTCATGTTAAGATCGACACACATTGTGATCTTCATGCTCACTTGGGTCAAATAAAGGAAATGTGCAAAGATGGCAAGTGTGGGTATTTGGACCGTACAACAGTTTAAGAAACAACAAAATGCTGTGCAAATGATAACAACAGGAATGTTTGATAAAAGGCACAAACTATCACAGACCAACCTGCCTCTGCAGCTTTCTGTCTTCTCCATTTCTGAAGGAATACCTCTCCACAAACACCACTGGGGTGACTGCTTACTTTACGTCTTTTCAGCTAAAAAATTAATACAAGGGGAAAGAAAATAAAACAGAATTATATACAGAATTTTAATAGTGATCTGTGTGCAAAATATTTAAGATATAAACCAATATGAATTGAACTGCAATATGGGAAAAATGTTTTTTTTTTTTTTACATTAAAAAGGTATTACAAGCATGGTACAGTAAATGTGATTACTGTGAAATAAGTCATATAAAAGCACATTAAAACACTACCATTACAGTGGTACAACTATAGATAATTTGGTGATTAATGTGCTATTACTATACTACAGTAAAACTACTGTTAAAAAAAAACAAACAAAAAAAAAACATGGTAAATGTCTTGTTTACTGGGTTTTACCTACTTTTGTAGGTGTCATGGTTAACATGATTTTACTACAAATACAACTTACATCTTTGAACCTGAAATGAATATAAAACGTATCCCAGGTCTGTGGCACGTCACGTCACGTGACCGATAGAGTTTAACCAGTTAGCAGCTGTGTTAATTTAGTTAAACACAATGAAACTCAAAGACAGCCTCGGATGACCGATGTAATACAGAGAGTAAACATAAGGCGCTCATCTGATTAATAAAGAAGACAGAATACGTTTTATGACAGGCATTAAAAGAGCATATTTACTACTACTCACCATAGACTGTATAACTCACCCAACCTGCGGCTCTTGTAAACTGATGGAAAGTATCGCGATGTGTGCTGAATGAGACTTCTTGAACGTGATTTCAAAGCGATAAACATCTCATGTCAGTGACGCTAGAGACGCTTGACCACGCTTCAGTTTTTGACGCTTTGGGGTTGACGCACAGCGCGTGATGCGCGTGGAGGGAGGGGCGGCGCTGTTTATTAATTATGTATTATTATTATTTAGGTCTTTCTGTGTTGATTTGCTGTTTATTAATATTTTTAAAACTATAACGCTAAATCTATCAACATGTATTTAGATGTTATCATGTATTCATTCATTTCTTTATTTTAATTATATTATTTCGGTCTTATTACAGGTGAAATATTACAGTAAGCCAGAACACGGGCCGAGCGGGGCTCATTCTAAACCCATTAGCGGACATTCATATCACAGAATCTGACAGCGATCAGAGGCTCATCAGCGACATCATTTTTAAGAAGCCTTTACAATAGCCTTAATAAAATCTTTTAACTATAGAGTCTAAAGTAAAAAAATAAAAAATAAATTAAAAAATAAATAAATCTGTAGGCCTATCGCTAATAAATTATTTATTTATTTATTTTTATATATTTTTTTGTTCTTTTTATTTAAACTAAATTGTTTCTTAATGTGAATCATCAATGAAATGTGAAATCAATGAAAAAGTAAAAAAAGAACCATTGCGCATTTTACAGCTAAAAAAGTTTTAATGTGTTTTTGTCACCAGCAATACAGTATGTTGCTCAGTTTTGTACTACAGTAAGTTAAGCTCCGATTTTTTTTTTCAAGTTTCAGTGAGTTTCTTCTGTTGTCCTGTGAAAAATTAAATAATAATAATAATAATTAATCAGAAAATATTGTGCTGATGCACGAAAGATGCCTCCAGTTGAAATGCATTAGTTTAAAAAAAACGTGCTGCAATCATGAAAATAAGGAAATAAACGTGTGCCTGCCATGAATAAATGGATTAAATTACGTGACAAAATCACGAACTGCCGTGAGACTGGGTTTCCGTGTGTGGACCACGGAAGAAGAGTGTCATTGACTTGCGTTAGAGTTATCCGTGATCTCAGCACAGACTCACTCCGTGCTCGTATCACAGATTTTAGTTAGGCTAACAGAATCAAAGTGAATCTGTGTGATGGCAGGACAATGCAATACTTACAATAACAGTCAGGTTGGTCATGGTATTTGGTGTTTAAAAAAATAAATACTTCAAATGTTGCGTTTCCAGATGAGATAGCACGTCCATTGAGTGAGGTCTGTACTCCATCACTGAAACGATCCGTGTACGGACCACGGAAGATGAGTGTCATTGACTTGCGTTAGAGTTATCCGTGATCTAAGCACAGACTCACTCCGTGCTCCTATCACAGATTTTAGGTCTGACTATAGCCAAAATGTGTGGCCATCAAACCGCCATCAAACTGGATTTTATGATGACAGGACGAGAAAAAATGCCAAGTTAATTACATGCCATTGCAACAGTGTCGACGAAAAGCTTGTAAGTTCCTAAACAAGTGAGTGAGGTCAGGTTGTGGAGGTCCGTGACATCACGGGACTTTTGTAACTGAAACAAACGTAATTTTTATGATGACAGGACAATGCAATAACTACAACAGCTGTCTGGTTAATGTCATTATGGCATTTGATATTGGAAAAGAAACAAATACTTCAAATGTTGCGTTTCCAAATGAGAAAGCACGTCCGTTCAGCGAGTTCTGTACTGCGTCATTGAAACGGGTATCCGTGTGTGGATCACGGGAGGTCAGTGTCATTGACTTGCGTTGGAGAAATATCCGTGGCCGGGTCACGGAATTTGGGGCAATTCCGTGATGGCTTCACGGATTTTGAGTTAAGGACCCGTGGACATTTCACGGAATTCTGTGAGACCAGGTTGGCCAAACAGAAGGCATTACCTCAAAAGCATGTGCCTAAAACCATGGATTTTAAAATATATTTGCAAAAATACTCACTTAGCCAGACGCTGTTTTAACACGGTTGTCTCACATCTTTGACAGCTTTTTTACACAGAGTTAGAGTGCAGGTACATGGAAAGAATATTAAAGCAATGTAAGTTTAGTATGAAACAAACAGAGATATGCTCTTGCCTCGAGTTTGGTCGTACGAGATCTTGAGGAGTTACAGGATATTACATCATCTGTCAGGTGCAGAGAGAGAGAGAGAGAGAGAGAGAGAGAGAGAGAGAGAGAAGGGTCTCTACTTTCTGTCCTGTTTCTTTATTCATTCTGTCTCTTTGTCTACATGCCTTACTGTGATAACTCATTATTGACCTTTTGTGACTTGTCAGGGATAATGTATGTAAATGCTGGCTTACACCTACAGTAGCTGAGTTTATTGGGAATGGTATGCTATCAAACTATACATGTTTTGTGTAATATTCATATTTCCCTTTCCCCCTCCATTTTATATGCCAGCATGATTTGTGCAGGTCTGCTGGGTTTATAGGCTGTTTTGCAGATTGCGCTGTGTATGCACTCATGATTTCCCGCATTTGTGTACAGCTGTTGGATTGTGAGTTGGACTATATTTGGATTTGCGTGCTACTCATCTTACTATTTGTGAAACGTGCAGTTTGTATATTGTGCATGATATGTATTTTCAGCAAAATGCATGTTAACAATACGATAATGCAATGGGCTTTTGACCTTCCATTTCCATTGTGATGGAACCAGAAGACTTTTTTATCAATTCTTTTTTGACTCATTGTTTTGATTTGATTTGACTGTCAAGAGTCATTTACAAAATGTGAAGCAACAGTGTTCAACACTGTATCCTACAATGCATTGCACACTTCTTAATTTAGAATGTTTAAAGTTCTTCTCCTTTGCTAACTGCTGCTAATCAGGCTGTGAAAATAAATTTTATACAAACGTTGATTTAAAAAAAAGCATGCAATTAAAAATGCATGGAATTGAACATTTTGACATTTTACACAAATGGTGATTACAAAAATGCATGCAAATAAAAAATTTGACATTTTAAATAAAATGGCAATAAAACATTATATGCAATTAAAATATATTGATATTTTACACAAAGTTGCAATTAAACATTTCATGCAATCAATAAAGTTGACTTTTTACACAAATTCACAATAAAAAGTATTGACATTTTACACAAAATTGCAATTAGAAAATTGCATGCAGCTAAAAAATATTGACATTTTATACAAAATGATAAAAAAAATGAATTTAGTTAAACATGTTGACATTTTACACAAAATGGTGATTACAAATTACATGCAATTTGAAATATGTTGACATTTTACACTGAATTAAAATAAATAAAACTTTTTTTCTGTATATGATAACTGGAGACCACTTGTTGCATTATTGTGGTGAGGTCATGTGCATACTATTTGAAATGTTTTTTGTCATGCATTTTGTGTGTGCATGCATTCAATGCAACATTTGCCAAACAGTGTGCATGATGCCATCACCCACATGCTAACAAACCAATGAGAATTTGCAACAAAATTGGCGAGTCATAGCAAAAGAGCTCGGGCTGCAAAGTGGATCTGCTCACCCGAATCCCTACATAATTGGCACAGATTTGCAGAAAATTACTGTCGTTTGGCAAAGACAGTTACATTAATATTACCACATTTCATCATGCAATCTTTGTTACACTGTTACACCTCAGATGATCAGGGAATTTATAGCAATGCTAGTATTAAGTTTCCATTCTCTCAAATGGCTTGGGTGTGCAGTGCCATTCGCAGTTTATATGAACTGAACGTCCCTGATGTATAGTCTCTTGCAAATTATACTAGTATCCCACTTCACACTGGTTTATTAGAATAAAAGCATTTCTGTAAAAGGTCAAAAACCCAGATGGTTATAGACTCAAAATCTGCATTCTGTTCAATTTGAGAGAGATTTGCTTTGCTCTTTCAGCACATGCACATTTACACATCTGTCTCTCTGGTGACAGTCTCACTTGTGTGCCATATCAAATAATCATTCATTTCTAATCAGATGTCCAGATGGCAAAGCACAGCCGATATAACGCATACACATCATCACCTTGTCCGACTGCCTTCATATCACGCTCATGTTTGTTTGCATATCACGGTGAGGATTCCTTTACTGGTTCATTCCATCACTTCTAACCCTTCTTCTTACCTTTTGCCATTTATTACAGGTGCTATTTAACAGAATGCCGCTTTATGAAGCCCTTTTCCCTGCAGTGTTGATTATTTCTGGTTGTGCCCGCATTGTTGAGGAATTCTGTCCTCTCGAAGCTATAGCAAAAGCTGCCACACACAAAAAATGTTCACTGTGCATTTCACATGGATGAAAAAATTACATGCAATTATTAGAAGGTCTTTTCATGGCGAGATTAAATAGGCTTTATTTCACAGGGATTACCTACTTCTCAAATATACTGTGAAGAATTGCATTGCAAAATCAGAGCAAAATTTACATTTATATACATTCCCCCTCAGTACTGTAAAACTTCTGGCTTAAATAATATTTTCATGGTCCAAATATAATGCTGAATTTGGTTCATAAAGTGTAAAATATGCCCGAAGGGAGACTATGGAGAGATTGTGTTGATTTTTTTAGCTTGTTTATTTATTGTGTGTGTGGTGTGTGTGTGTGAATTCTTATATGGTTTTATATATGATTTAAAAAAATACATGTAATATTTATTAATATTCATTATTTCCTTTAAGTATGTATTACATTTTAGATATAAATACGTAATTAAAAATGTCAATAATGTAAATAATGCACTTACCAAGTTCAATGATGTATTAAATATTATACTTAAACACATAAAAATATTAAATTATATATGTTTGTGTGTGTGTGTGTGTGTTTCACAGGTCTGAGACAACACTTTTTTTAAACCTGGAAATAAACATCATTTTAGGATGAATATATTTTCCATTTTCTCACTGTTTAGTAAATATGTGAGCAATTTAATAGTGTGGCTCCATAATAAATGCAGAATTCATTTACTGGGGCCACTGTGGAAACATCAGCTTGAAATCCTCCATCTGATTAGATTTTTCCTTTATGAATTTTTAATCTCAGCCGTATTGTTGTTATAGCTTGTGTTTGAATGATCAAATGTGGGTGAAAACGCTTAATCAGCCAGACTTGGATCAGAGGAATAACTCTACAGCTGAAGAAAAATAATTAGATAGCACAAGATGTCTTTTTCTCAGGAGACGCTTGAGTTAAAGAGTATAGTGTAGATATGTGCTGTAATCACAGGGGTCTGAATCTCCAGGCCGAGGGGAACTAGATCCTCAGAGCAAACCCAACAGAAGCTAAGTTTCCTTTAATGTATCCCGCTAATGCTATATATATATATATATGGAGAAGATATGTTTAGTATGCATTAGGTCTTATCTAGCTGAGTGCTAATGAATTCTGAGCCGAGTGTGCGTTAGGCATCAATTTCAGATAAGAAAGCTGATGCCTTTTTGATCTACCGAAGGCCCCAAATATGACTGAAGGCAGGAGAGAGAATACGAGTAGGTGAAGCATCATTATTGACCTAATGATGAATTTGATCTCCCATAATGCCTCTGTCCATTTAGATTTCCTTCTCTCTAGTGTACATCTGCACTCACCTCTTTTCACCTCTCTTTCCTTCACTCCTCGTATTTTCTTTAACTCTTTTCATTTTAGTAACTTAGTCACTTTCCATGAATAGACAACAGAATGGGGCAGAAATTCATCTTAATAAATAAGTAAATAAAAAATGAAGCTCATCAAAAGTGTCAGTAAAGACATTTATCATTTTGGTAACACTTTAGATAGGTAACACATGTTAACTATTAACTACGACATTTCTCTCAATAAATTCTTAATTTGGTTGTTAGGTTTAGGTTTTGGATAGGATTAGGGATGCAGAATAAGGTCAAGTAGAATAAGGCATTAATATGTTCTTAATTTGCACTAATACATGGTTAATAATCTAGTAATATGCATGCTTATAAGCAACTAATATGTGTTACCTATTCTAAAGTGTTACCATATATTTTTTTCAAATACATACTGTTCTTTTAAACTTATTTTTCATCAACAAAACATGAAAAATTGATCACTGTTTCCACAAAAATATGAAGCAGCGCAGCTGTTTTCAATATTGATAACAATCAAAAATGTTTCTTGAGCAGCAAACTAGAATATTAGAACCATTTCTGAACAAACATGTGACAATGAAGACTTTTTCTCAATATTAACAATATTAATACTCTATTTTTGGTCAAATAAATGCAGTCTTGGTCAGCATTAGAGACACTTCTATAAAAACTGAATTAACAGTTAATTTTACATAATAAATTTAATTTTATTAATTTTACTACACTGCATTGAAAGTCATTTTAACAGATAGCAAATATGGAAATGGTGATATTGTTTTGTCATTGTAATCGTGGAATACAGTTAAGAATCTGTGATGTGTGACAGGCCAAAAATCTATTTTAATGATGTTAAATGTGTATGAAACTACCTTCCTGTATTTCAGTAGACTTTGGGAATTTATAGTGAGATTTATGTTAAATGATAGTATGTCTAATATATCTCATAATTCTCACAAAAAACATGTGCCTCTAATGATTAAAAAAGAAACAGGACACCAAAGCAAACACTTTGTGGATAACTACATTTTCATTCTCATTATTTTTCTATTTCCCACCCACTTGTCCCCATATCGGTGAGTCTGTTTTTTAAATTCAGATCCCCTGCTTTCCTCTGACATGCTCCAATTTCGTATTCCTTCCCTCTTTCTCCCTCTTTCCCCTCTCTTTCATTCTCACAGGCTGCATCTCCTGAGATCTCTCGCTCTCGCTCTGTAACCCATGAAAGTCATGATGACTTTGACAGCCTAGCTTCAGAAACAGGTCTAATTTAATTTATTTGATTTTATTACGGTAATCAGCCTGGCCAGGCACTGAACCCTGTATATATATATATGTGTGTGTGTGTGTGTGTGTGTGTGTGAACACATGCATTAGTTTGATATTACTTCATCTCAAATGGATAAGGTTTATCATTTTTTAAGTATTTAAGTCTGTCCAAATCAATGTTCAAACTCAGAGCTGTCTGATTTCACAGACGTGACTCTCTCATAGCTCAGGAGACTTAACTTCAGTTATGTTCTTTTTTTTTTCACCTTTGCCTGAAATTATCAAGTGAAAATAAAAACAGAAACTATTTATTTATTTATTTTTAGGAAATTGTTTGAAAGGATTTTGAGGTGGTTTTACAAGTATATAAAATGTATAAATTAGTTTATATAATAGTGCATGTATATATTTAAGAAAAATATGTTATGCTAATATATTTAATATAAATATATATAATATAGATCATATGAATATAAATATATACATGTAAATAATGTAAATATTTTCTAAATATATACTATATGTGTGTGTCTTTAAATATACACAATAATAATACACAGTACATATATATTATGTACACAAAACTTAATGTTATTAAAAATTAATGTACTGTAAATTAATGTTTTGATGATTGATGCATACTATTTGCTACATTCATATTTGGTTTACGTTATCTCAGTTTATAATTTTATGACAATATTTATTATGACAATATCTGTTCAATTCATAATACATAAAAATTATAATCACAAATGATTCTAATTGTAGTATTTGTTTTGAAATCTATAGCCTATATTAAAAAAAACAAATAAACATATATACAGTACACACACACACATACTGTAAATACATACATTACAATGCAAACTATTATGTTTATAAAAAGAAATATAAACATATATTAAAAACAAATATACATGAAATAAGAAATTTTAACTTATATTGTTATATCGTACAATATAGATTTAAAAATAATTTCTATAATATAGAGATATTTGACTTTTTTAACTATTTGATCAAATCAAGAGATAATAGATAGATGGATAGATAGACAGACATAAACAGAAAAGTATAGAATGTTCCGGAGATATAAAACGATTGAATGACAGAATGATAGATAGATAGATAGATAGATAGATAGATAGATAGATAGATAGATAGATAGATAGATAGATAGATAGATAGATAGATAGATAGGACATGACTGCTGGAATGTGTATATGTGTACTGTATCTCTTTGACCGTGGCTTGGGCCTCATTTGCATGTGTGTGTGTGTGTGTGTGTGTGTGTCTGTTCATGTAGTCGTCTCAGGGTCAGTTTTTAAGCATATTTTGATATATGTAAGAGGCGCTGATTTCTGTCTGTTAATTTCACACTTGGATGACCACTCAATATGTTTTAACCAGAGGAAAATCCTCTCCATCACCTTCCCCCTTCTTTCACTCTCTTTTTTGCTGACAAAGGTATAAGAAAGAGAGAATAAGAGAGAGAGAGAGAGAGAGTGAGAACAACAAAGACACAGAGCCAGAGGCATACAAACGTGCGGGTCACTAACCAAATCCCTGCTCGGGATCTCCGGCTCTCAGACCTCTTTTACCGCTTCTCATATCCCCACCCCAGAGCTCACACCACAACCCCACAGCCTGGGGCACACTACCCACAATCCCTCGCTCAGCCACAACATCAGAATGAGAAATCAAATTAGCAAGAACTTCCTAAAAATAACAGAAGAGGAAACTGATTTAAGGTGTGGTTTAAAATGCTAATTGTTTATCCTCTAGACAACAATATGGGAAGCAAACTGAGACTTTCACTGCAATTCATCAGTTCAATAATATTCCACAGAGAAATGTCTTTACATTACATTTACATTTAATCATTTAGCAGACGCTTTTATCCAAAGCCACTTACAAATGAGAAAATTAGAAGCAGTCAGGTCAACAAGAGAACAACAACAGAATACAAGTGCCATGACAAGTCTCAGTTAGTCTAGTATAGAACGCATAGCCAGGTATTCTTTATTTTTTTTAATAAATGAAAAGACAAGAAAAGGAAAAGTGCTGGTATTAGTAGGTTAAGTGCATGCGAAAAAGATGAGTCTTTATATGTTTCTTGAAAATGAGTAAAGACTCAGCTGTACGAATTAAGATTGGGAGGTCATTCCACCAGCTGGCCACAGTCCAGGAAAAGGTCCGTGAAAAGGAAAAGGTCACAACATCATAATGAGAAAGGTGAAAAGGAAAAGGTCCAAATATTGCAAAGTTCCGTCTTTGCAATATTTGACCAAAAAAAAAAAAAAAAAAAAGATTAGCTCCACCTATGAAATGACTTTCCTTTTTGGCATCATAATATATTTTATTATTATTATTATTATTATTATTATTATTATTATTATTATTATTATTATTATCAGTCAAAACCTGATGGAAAAAGGCATTCTTTTCTATATCATGTGAACGTAAAATAAAAAAATACAAATAAAAATAAAATGTGTGTGTGTGTAGTGCTGGGCAATTATTAATTGTAATTAATCACATCCAAAATAAAAGTTTTTGTTTATATGATATAAACCAGGATTTGTAACTGTGTGCGTTTGATGCTGTTTGGTTGCTAGGGGGCATGACTTGGTCGCCATGGAAATGGCTGTAATGTCAAATTTATGTTGAGAAATATCTCACCTGTTCATGTAAGACCAAACTGTTTTAAAGCACTGAAAACACTAGTTCAGAACTGAGGACCAAATGTGTTGCCTGCTCTGCCCTTGATAGTGTGAGCACAAAAAAAAAAATAAAAATCCTGAACCCGAAACTTTTGTGCATGTTCAGCATCATTTTTTTCTCTCTCTTACCCACTCTTTTTCTTTTCCATCAGTCTGTTTTGTTTGCTGGAGCTGGATGTGAATAACCTTGGCATTCTCATTAGTCAGAGAGACTGAGCATTGAGTCGTTGTCTAATAGAAGTGCACTGACGCTGATTGGTATATTGCTTTTTCACAGCGGGGGGAAAATAACCATCTATTAAATATTCATCTCTTTCCAATCCAGCTCATAAGACTGCAAAACTCTTTCTCCAGCTGCACTTCGATTACGAGAGTCACACGCAGACACACACACACATTTTTATAGCTGTCTACATGTCAAGGATGGAGTGTCCAGTGCAGACGTTCATGGTCTGGTAACATGAAACTGTCAGAACGTGTGATAAAACACACACACACACACACACACACACACTTTAGAAACAGACAGACGTGTGATTGTCTCTGTGGACGGTCTGTGAAAGTCATTAGACATTTTATACCATCTCTTTGTGATCTCAAAGACCCCCACCTTAAACACAAACACACACACACACACACACACACACACACATACAACCCTGTACAAGGTCTTACTCCTCTAAGAATAACCTGACACTTACATCAATCTGATGCCTTTTAACCTGTGACTACATACTGAGTTTAACACTTGCATATTGCTTACTACACAGAATATACATGCTATGTATATGCTACAGTATGTATATGTGAAACAGTAAGCCAAACAGTACTACAGTTTGCCACACTGTTGTCTAGTTATCATTAAACAGATTTTGCATTGCTAAGTTATTTTGCATTTTAGATACAATTTAGTGTAACAAATAATAAGTAAAAAAAAAAACTTGTCAAACCTTTAATGAAAGTCCAAATCAATCACATTGCAGTGTTCAAATCAGTACCCGGTGACTCTTTATGCAGGAATCATTTGAATCATTTGCTTAACTGATTCGTTCAAGTACAAGAACGACACAAGTGACCATCTTTATGAGTGAGTCATTGCATTGAATCATTCATTAAACCGATTCGATCAGAAACTTCATTCTGGAGTGTATCTGTATTTATTGGTGAGTCACTGAAAAATGTAACTGAATCATTTAAAAACTATGGATCATTCAGGAACAAAACAAAGGACTGTTTTTATGAGTGATTAATTAGCCTAAATCATCATTCATTCATTCATTCATTATTTTTATTTACTTTGTTTATTTTTTTTTTTTTTATTTAACACATAATTAAATAGCCTACATGAACAAGTAGATAGCAACTATGTCTAAAATATGATTTACATAGAGTAAAAAAAACTACATTGTATACAATGTAGAAGAAAATAATAATATAACAGTTAAATTATATTTTAAAATAAACTCTCACAAAGCCACAACAATCTTGCATTTGTGTTGTGAATAAAGCAGAATGAATCCAAGAAGGAAAGTTTTATTTTATTTTATTTATTTATTTTAAGATCAGTTTTGTTTATGAATGAACAATTTGGCATACAATATCAGTTGTTAACATATTCAAGGCATTCATCCGTTTTTTTTTTTTTTTTTTCAAAACTATCCGGTCTTGAGTCATTGAGTATCGATTCATTGAATCATTCCAGCGATTCATTCCAGAACACTGATTCACCACTGTGCCTTGATCTGATACTCAGCAACTAATTCAGCTTTGTATATTAGATAACAGTACTTTAGCACGTAGAATTAAAGTTAACAGCAGCTATGCAGGCTTGCAGTTCAGTTAATTATAACAGTGTTGGCATGCGCTGCTGTTTTGGATTATAGACAGCGGTGTTTGGTGATTTGATGCTAATGCCCCGCTGAAGTCTTGCCTACTCTGATCAGAATCCGATCTATTTTAAAAATTCAGTGAAATACAAAACATCTCGCAAGTCTTTCTGGCTGAAGAAAAAGCAACTTGAACTTCAGAGGAGGAGAACGATAGAGAGAGAGACCCCTGCAGAAACAGGGTGTTTGAGAAAACAGCCTCATTAAAGACTCATGATAGCTCATGTAAGGTACCCTTTTTGGAAATGTACCATGGTAACTATAGATTCTGCCAAATTGCCATACTTAGAAGTCATTGTTTCCATTGCTCACACAAAAACAACACTTCTAGATTAGATAACATAACTAGCCTATCATAGAGATGTGCTTACCTTTGTACTATGGTGGTGAAGTGATGATATCAAATAGTTTTTATTATTGTTATTGTTTACCTTTATTTAACCAGGAAATTCAGAATTCTTGAGTTGATTTAAAATCTTATTTGCAAAAGGGTCCTTGCCAAGCAAGATTTCATTGTACTTTCATGATTAACATATGTATAATTCTTTGCAGTACCTACTTGTTTCAGTGGTATAATATGTGAATTTGTTTAATGGTATTTATTAAAAAACCATGGTCTTAGCATCTCATACAGTGGAATCAATGAAAATGGGGTTATTTTCCTGTTGTTCATAAAGAATTCATTATCATGATGGGAGCGTAATCCGATGATCTTGTTCAATTAATGAGAAAGCACTTATCATCTGATGATGCTGTGAAGGCTGAACACAAGTTTTAATGGAAGGTTTAAGTGTCCATGACCCAAAATGTAGCAATGAACAAATTAGGAATATATTTCATTAAAAGAGACGGATAACTCTCAGAGGAGACTTATTTTGGAAAACAATAATAGAAAATATAAACTGGAAAAGGGCATGTCTTCTGCTAGACAAATAATGTTTTTTGGGGGTTTTTTTCATCAAAGCAAGATAATGTTACAATCATTATATAAAATACATCTCACTAATGGTAAAACTTCTGTCTTCAGAAATGATAACTTGCCCCATTAATCTAGAGAGTTTCAGCATTTGAAGGTTTGCCTTGAAATCCCATCATTCGTTTGCCTGAACATTATGTGATGTAATATTCTATTTTTCATACACTACTGTTCAAAAGTTTGGTATGTTCAAAAAGGCTGCATTTATTTGATTAAAAATACAATAAAACAGTAATATTGGGAAATATTATTACAATTTAAAATAACAGTGTTCTATCTGAATATATTATAAATGATATATGCAGTAAATATATATATATATATATATATATATATATATATATATATATATATATATATATATATATATATATATATATATATATATATTTTTTTTTTTTTTTTTTTTTTTTTGGGGGGGGGGGTTCTTTGATGAAAGGAAAATTCAAAAGAACAGCGTTTGAAATAGAAGTCTTCCGTGACATTAAAAGTTATCCATCAGTTTAATTCATCCTTGCTAAATAAAAGTATTAATTCCAACAGTTCTTATGATGCACATGTAGTCAGCATTGTGATTTGGCTGAATAATTGGTTTCTAAATGTTTTGTGTACAGCAAGTGAAACTGCTTAAATGTAGCATGTTTTCTTCTACCTATTAAATTGTTTAGTTTTTTTATCATGTATTTAGGTATGAAGGCTTTTAACATCATATGTCGCCTTGTGTCATTTGATTAGTTTCTACTATGTGACAGATACATTTGCATCAAAATAACGTTTAGATATTCTTTGGATGGACAACCTGAGACATCAACAACCAAAGATATCCATTTACAGCCTTTTAAAAGTTGATTAGTCCATTTAGTTTACTAAGTTATACTTGATTACTTTTTGCATTCAGTCCACAAACCATTTCTGGTTAGAAATCTGGGAGGAACGCTGCTTCTGTGGTCTCATCTGTGATGAATTAATATTGGTCATGAAAGTGCTGGTATAGGAAGTGATGAGGGTTTGATTTGATGTCACCCCTGAAGCTCGCACACAGCGCCACGAGCGCCTCTGGCCTACACGGTGGTTAATGCATTCCCTCTGCTGATGCGTGTGTTTTTAATTCAGCTTTAATTAAGAACGACGGTCTGAGAGGGGCTCGGGTGGAGGAAAGTTGGGTTAGCAATCTGGGATGAAAGAGTGCTGGAGAAGGAGCGGCAGATCAAAAGGATAAATGGTTTCAAAATGATGTCGATTGTTTGCTGAGAGCTGAAGTTTTTCTAATACAAACAGAAATTAAACAAAGTTCAAATCATAAACACGTTTTATAACTCGCTCGCTTTCTCTGTCTCATAATTTCCCCATTTATACACACAAACTGTGACAGTCCTAAACATTTAAACATATGATCACATTTTCTTGCATTTTGTGTAATTATTGAGCTATTTATTAAGCTAAAGTGTGTGATTTCTGCTAAACTAGTGTTTTCAAGTAGGTCTCCCATTGCTTAGACAATCAGATTTTCTATTGTACATGATTCACTCAGTGACTAAGTGGATCCACAAAAACACAAACACACACACAAACACACACACACACACAAGTCAGGTTAAAATGCAATTTCCTGCCCCGCAAAAACAAGCATCAGAGACATGTTTACTTATTTATGGGTTGTATACGTAGTTCATATCTTTTCTTATTGTGACATGTCTCTATGGAGAGAACGTTTGCATGACAACTGTCACCACGAGCATGCAGCATAGCGCTGACCAATCCCACAGTCCCACACTTCATACATTTATAATGTGAGACTGGGATTGAACAGACCGCGAATAAACTTGACTCCATTTCAGGCTTCACAGGACCTGAGACTTTTAAAGGAATAGTTCACCCAAAAATGAATGTTTGCTGAAAACTGTCTTACCCTCAGTCCATCCAAGATGTAGATGAGTTTGTTTCTTCATCAGAACAGATTTGGAGAAATTTAGCATTGCATCATTTGCTCAGCAATGGTTCCCAATGGGTGCCATCAGAATGAGAGTCCACAGCTGATAAAAACATCACAATAATCCACAAGTGATCTGCACCACCCCAGTTAACATCTCGTGAAGCAAAAAGCTGCATGTTTGTAAGAAACAAATCCATTACTAAGAAATGCTTAACTTAAACCATTGCTTCTGGCCAAAATATCACAATCTATAATTATGTTTTAAAAAGTCCATATTTTGTTATAAAAATCCACCCACCTATTTATTTAGGACTGTTTTGGTCTGTTTTTGCTTATTGTTGATCTGTGCATGTTTCTCTCCTTATTCAGATTTTTTTTTTCACTGTAGAAAGCTATTAACATAGCAGGAAGCAACGGTTTGAAGTAAAAAATATTTTAATGATGGATTTGTTCCTTACAAACATGCAGCTGGTGGATTATTGTGATGTCTTTATCAGCTGTTTGGAATCTCATTCTGACGGCACCCATTCGCTGCAAAGGATTCACTGCCGAGCAAGTGATGTAATGCTACATTTCTCCAAATATGATGAAGAAACGCTCTCCTATATCTTGGATGACCTCAGGGTTGAGTACATTTTCAGCAAATTTTCGGATGGAAAATTCATCCGAAGTCCATTTTTGGATGGACTTCCTTTAAGCAAGCTGTTTGGTTGTTCGTACCTTGACCTTTATAATAATAATCTGTTTACACCTCCAGTTCTGTCCATTTTCAGACCGCAGTTCACGTCATTCCAAACTATGTCTTCTGTAGAACACAAAAGGAAATATTTTGCATAATTATTCATTTATTCAACAAATTCCTTAAAGGCATATTTTATGCTAAAGAAGGCCAAGAACAAATATAAATAAACTATTGAAAATTGGAGCTTGTCCTTCAGGAGGATGGTTTTATCGAATGAAAAACGGTTTTCAGAAGCTAGACACAAACAAGACCATCACTTGAGGATTCACTCTTTCCTTGTCTGAAAACTTCAATACAGTGTCAGCCGTGAGAAATATCATCAGAACAAAGCAATAAAAAGGCTTGTGCAATCAGAGTGGAGTTCATATTTTCTGCTCTGAAGTATTGAGTGTGTTTGTCTGACGCTTGACCCTGCATTAAACCTTCACATAATTAACTTTTTATTGGGAAAACAGCTCTGGCATCCTGAATAAGAAACTCCCGAAAATGATTAAAGAAATATGAAAACGAAAGAAAAAGACCTGGATTAAACTTATTATAATTTTTTTTTTTTTTTGGAACAGATCACACTGTTTAGGCAAATTAATCAAAAGGCTCCTCTCAGTAAAATCTTATTGACTGGTAGTCAATCAAATCCTGAATTAATTTAAACAAGCTGCATTACAATGAACTGACAAGACTGTGTTGAATAAATCCACATAACAAGGGCATGTTTAAAGGGGTCATATAATGAAAAATTGCATATCTCTTTTCTCAAGTGTATGAGGACATTAACATACAGCCGCCATTATTGATCATCCTGTTAGCGGTTTAGCAATTCTGTTCGCTCAGTCACAGTGAGATAATGGTTACCCAGCATGCTCTGTGGCCGTGGTCAAACCAGAGCAAGGTTGATTACTCACTAGGACTGTAAATATTTCTGAAACTATTTCAGGTCTTCACTTTGATATTGTGTGTTGGCAGTGTTCTGTTAGTGTTATTTATATACTACAGCATCTATACATGTTTTGAATTAGCCTTTATTTCAATGCTTTTGTTTTTGTTTTAAATACAATTTTAAGAATTTTGTTTTGTAATTTTTATTATAATATTTAGTTTTGATTTATTTACATTTTATTATTGTAGTATTTCAATGTATTTATATACTAATACAGTATTTATTAATATTTTGAATTGGGTTAGTTTTTTATATTTTTAGTTTTCGGTTAAATTTGTTTTAGTGATTTTAAATGCTTTTGTCCATATTAGTCGGCTTTTGTACCGTGTCAGTGTTAATTAATGTTAAATTAATATTTTGGATTAGCTTCTTTTAATTTTTATTTCCATTAATTGCCAAGGCAATTTTTCTTATTTTATATGTTTTTCATCTAATAGTTATATTTTATTTATATTTTTATTTCAAGGAATGAAAACTATTTTTAATAGTTTTATTTAACAGTGTATGATGATTGTCTGTCATGTTTTTGATATATATAGTATGTATACTAGCACTAGGTATCACTAGATTGTATTTAATGGGTACTTCACCCAAAAACGACAGTCTGTCGTCATTTATTCATCATCATGTTGCTCCAAAACTATAGCACTTACTTTCTTCTGAGGAAGTTCTCCAGGAGAAAGTAAGTCATATGGGTTTGGAACAAGATGAGAATGAATAAATGACGAAATTGACAGATTTTCATTTCTAGCTGAATTATTCCTTTAACCTGATGCAATCTAATGCAGGCTTTGCAAAGAGGCACAACTCTACTGTCCCTAACAGTCACTGTATTCTGCAAGAAACTGTCATAAGACTGCAAGAATAGCAAGATCCGCTGGTTTTGAATCCGCAGGTCATGTGAAACCAAATTATGTGTTTTATGTGCAAGAAACTAACTCCAAAGAACAACAAATGCTTAAATCACATAAGATCCCTTTAAAGATGCTGATATTCGTAGAGCTACATAGTCACGGCCATTAATAGAGTTTAAATTGGTCAGGAGATTTCTTATCCAGACAGGCCGCTGACAAAGACACACGAGGCAAATGGTGAAGCGACATCAAGCATCTCGCTGATTAGTTTGCGTCTCTAATGAATCAAATCAAACAAACAGCAAGAAATCTACATTCCCGCCAAACATATGTGAAGCCGAGGGGAAAAAAGCAAATGAAAGAGATTTCTCTCCAAGAAATGTCATAGATCATTTAACTGCTCCGAAGCAAAGCACTGTGGGAAGGTGTCTTCAATCCTCTCTTCATAAAGGTGACTTAGAATTCTAAACTCACTTTCTCCGCGTCTTGACTCCGAACACCGTCATAGATCATTTTCCATTTCATAGCTCACATTTTCTCTTCGCCACTTAGGAAAATAAATAAAAAGAAGGAAAACGGGAAACTGTTAGACTGGTTTGAGCAGCTCTTGTACACACACACACACACAAACACACACACACACACACACACACAGGGCCAGTAGTTGTAAATTGACACATTACCAGTTTGCCTTGATGTATTCATGAACAGCTTTTCTGGTGTTTTTTTTTTCTTCTTTTTTTCGAAATAGCAAGATTGAGTCTCAGTTGCTCTCGATCAGAAATGAGATTACAGTCTTCCTCACTCTGTTCCGCACTTCTATTGAAAATATCCACTCGCAGGGATGTTTGAATTAATGTAATGCAAGGTGCGACTCCGAGTGTTTGACAGCGCCTCTCTTTCTCTGCAGTGCTCAATTATTAATGGCCCGATGTGCCATATTGATCGTCCATTGCTGGAAACGTCTGTCGCTCTTTTCGAAACGGTTACACAAGGTTCATTTACTGTATATAGCTAGATAGATGCCGTATTCATTATGTGAATGTGTATTTGTGCAGTGGGTAGACATGAGTTCCTGCTATATTGAGCTGCTGAATCATAGGGGACGGGGATGATGATTGTGGTGATATATCTTACCGTCTGTCTGCTGGCTTCCTCTAACGGCGTTGCAGTCTGATGGTATCCTACCCTCACATATGCACTTAAAGAAATAGTTCAGGCAAGAATTGAAAAGTCATCTTGAACTCACTCTCATGTCACTGCAAACTTCAAATATGACTTTTTGAGTAGAACACCAAAGAAGAATTGGCCACTTTTATTCCCAATATACAGTATTATAGAAGATTTCTATTTCTTTTGAACTTTCAATTCATCAAAGTATCCTAAAAAAAACTGTTTTCAACAATAATAAGAAATGCTTTTGAGTAGGAAATCGGCCTGTTAGAAGGACTTGTGAAGGACTATGTGGCACTGAAGATTGGAGCAATGATGCTGACAATTCAGGATAAGTTACATTTTAAATTATACTCAAATAGAAAACGGTTGTTTTTGAACAAATAAATGCAACCTTAGTGAGCATAAGAGGATACTTTCAGAAACACAGTTTAAGCAAGCAGGGTCTTAAACTTTTGAGGACCAAAAATAGCACTATAAAAGTTTAATGAATGCAGTCCAAATGACTCATGCAGTTGTTTTTTTGTGAGAAACGGATGGAAATTTAAGTCATTAGTCACTGAGAAACAGCTCGTGACCTCTGGCGACCCTCACAACCCACAGCAGATACTGTAATCCCCCAATATATGCATCATATATGCAAATTATACAAACGGTAGCCTACTGTAATTTCTAGTTGATGTATGGGTGTTTCTTCAACTATGAGTATTTTGGGCCCTGTGGACTTAAGAGAGGGTAAACTATGAAAACACGATTTCAAACTCTAACTAGTTCATTTATTTCGCCCACTAGCATTGCCCAACAGTGTAAAGACAGTTTTACAGCATTTTTTGTTGTTGTTGTTGTTGTTGTTTTAATTTCTTATCTACCTTTATGGTCATTATTTATCACTTTTATAATACAGACTTAGATATCAGGAGAATTTGGTTCTCTACAGAGATGTTTTGCCACATTTCTGCAATTAAAGATATGATTGCTGCTTAGTATGGGTGTAGTATAGTTTCCTTTTGCCTGAAAATCTTCAAGTGAGTGGCGGGCCAAACCGAAAGTTGATGCTGAAAGTCCAGCACTCTCCTTCACTGCTGATGCCGCGACTATTCTTGTTAGATGTGTTCCTTCGCTGGCATTTTCTACATTTCGTTTTTCTCTCTTAATAACCAATGTATCCATTCTGATATTTTACCGAACTGATGGCTGCTGATGACTATTTGAATGGAATTCTGCCAAAGTGCACAAAAGTGTTCGTTAAATGCGTAATGTTAATTACATGTCTGCTCATGCCTGAAAATAATATATGAAAAACTAAATAATTTTGCGTGACAAAAACATAACTTATATTTGTTTAATGCATTTTTTTAATTACAAAAAAATGCATTAACTAAAAAAACTAAAATGAACTGTACTGAAACTCATTTTTTTAAATTGTGTCCGCGGGAAAAATGTTATGTGTGCAAAAAAAAAGGTTCATAACCACTGTAATACTGCACCACTACAGCCAGAATGGGAATTATACACAATAATATCATGTCTAATTTGCATTGTTTCTTTGTTTAACTTACTTTTTTAGGGGAACAATAAATGCATCTATTTATGTATGTATATATGTATTTATTTTCCATTGTCATAGATACTAAAAAAAAACGATTTTGTTTTGATCTAAGTTCATAGTTTTAATTCTAAACTCTGGCAATTGTAATAAAACCTGTGTGTGAAAGACATTTGAAAAGTAGCAGAAATAAATCAAGTCCTGGTTAAAAAAAGATAGTTTTCACGTGACCTTTATATAACAACAGCACAACAACTGCATTCTCTTTTAGCATTTCATAAAAAAAGCACTCTTTGAAACACTGAAATGCCTGAAGTCACAATAAGTTTCACGTATGTCTTTCTTACAGATGCCGTGTTCATTATGTGAGTGTGTCTCAGACTGTGCTGTAGGCAGACTTGAGTTCCTGCTATATTGAGCTGCTGAATCATAGGTGACGCTGATGGTGATTGTGGTGATATATCTTACTGTCTGTCTGCTGGCTTCACAACTCCTGCAACAGCCATTTACTATGATGCTATCTCACAGTCACATGCACACGGGGATGCAACACAATTAAAGGAATACTTCGCCCCCAAAAATGACATTTGCTGAAAACTCTCTCACCCTCAGGCCTTCCAAGATGTAGATTCGGTTGTTTTTCTTCATCAAAACAGATTTGGATAAATGCAGCATTGCATCACTTACTCACCAATCAATCCTCTGCAGTGAATGGCTGCTGTCAGCAGCTGATAAAACATCACAATAATCCACAAGCAATCCACATCACTCCAGTCTATCAATTAACATCTAAGTGAAAAGCTGCATGTTTTTAAGGATCAAATCCATCATTGTGACATTTATAACTTTAAACTGTTGCTTCTGGTTAAAATTCATAATCCATAATAATGCTTGCTCCAGTGTTGTGCTGTCACATCACAATCCACTTTTGTTTCGGACTATTTTTGATCTGTGCATATTTCTGTCCTGATTCAGATTAGATGACTTTTATAAACCAATATAAAATAGAAGACGATATAAAAAAAAAGATGTAAATAAATGAATATAGTTACTTGAAAAATTATTGCTGACCCAAAACTTGTAATTGGTATTTGTTCATTTCTTTTCAACAGGGTCTTATTTTATGTTATTAAACAATATGTTTATGAAGTGGATGGATTCAAACTTTATAACCATCTCCTGGGTTTTGACTACACCTGGAAAACAAATCTAAAGGGAAAATAATTACTCTTATGTTTTATACACAGCACTGGGGGCTCTGGGACCCCAAACACAAAGGAAGTGAAGTCAATTACAGTCAGTTGAATTTGTTTTCTGCTTTTAATCTCTCTCTCTCTCTCACTCTGTTTGGGTTTGAAAAAAATCAATAAATGTACAAAGGCACTAAACTATTGTACATGTGCTTTATGAACTTTATGAAGGTTAGCCAAATTGATCAAAATAACCAATTATTGTCACATCACGTATACATTCAGGGCAGTGTAGAAAATTAGTTTGAATCCAATATGAGTGTTTTTTTCTTTTACTTCACACTGAATTCTGCTCACACCGCATTGCATCTGTACGTGTGTTTGTTCTGAAGCGAGAGGAGTGAGTCTTTTGTCGCAGTCCCTGTTGCATCCCTGCGTGCATGTGTTTGTGTTTCGAAATGCCCTTTACAATTGACCTCTATCTTCTTGCAGTTGATTAGAATCTTAATGTGTCATAATGTTATTTGCTCAGATCCGTTCATTTCCCTGAGGTCTCTGCACCGAGAGCTGACCGAATCAGTTTGATTCATTCATTTGGTCATGTCAAACCTGTTTTCTGAACTCAGGTGTGGATCATCGAGTCTGCATGGAAATTGAATTTAGTATGACTTGCAGTTAGTATGAATAAGAGTTCTGTTGCTCAAACTGTAGAGTATGCAGTCATAGGTTTGAAGCTCATTTTTTGAATGCAATATGAGTCCGTTTGAGACTCGCTACTGATGATGGCAGAGATATGCAAATATAAATATATATAAATTATAAATATACATATTCATTTATGCAATGTTTGAGTACATATGAATACATCTGTGGAACATTATGCAACAAATATGAATTCTTATTTAATTCATTATTAATTATTCAATATTAATATTATTAAAGCAAAATACTAATTATACAATTAGTGTTACATACAGTAAAAAAACAAAATGTTAAACCATTAACAGTCTTTTACTCTAAGTGGTAAACATCCTTCTACACTGTAAATTATATGATAACTCATAGTCCAAAAGCCACAAATTTGACAGTATTTTACAGTAAAATTACATACAAAGTTAAAGCATTTGCAATCTTTTACTGTACAGGGTTTCATCATATCATTTTAGAGTATTTTTGAATTGAGCAAAAAAGCCCAAAGTGTCATTCAAATCCACATACACACTGTACAGTAAAATGACATAAAATGCTGTTTACCCATGAAGAGCGATTATTTCACTCTAAATTCTACAGTATATGATAAGGTTAAACACAGTTTACCAATTAACATTTTTACTGTAGAATTTTTACAATATTTTTTTCTGTAAGAACTAATTTTTTTGGTTGCACTTTATTTTACAGTACGTGTACTTAAATGTACTTATAGTGTACTTACAGTGTATTTATCTAAGGAAGTTCTGGTAATACAAGGTAACTACAATGGGGTAGGCTTAGGTTTAGGGGTAGGTTCAGGGTTAGGACCTAGTTATTACATAGTTATTGTATTTACTATAATAAGTACATAGTATGTACATGGGGAACAGGACTGTAAAATAAAGTGCTACCATTTTTTTAAAGTGATTCCTGTTGAAACTGAACAAAACAACCCAAAATGTGACTCAAAAACGTCCCTAAATTGAATAATTGCACTATTCTGACACTTCCCGACCAACCACATACTCTCATTCCAAACACTTTGACCAGTTACATGCCCTCTAACTCCCAATAAAACTCTTGAACTTTCAAAAGAACGAAACTCTCAGACTTGTGAGCTCCTCATGGAGATGTTTCTGCTCAGTGGTGTGAAACGGCAGATAATGAAAACGTGTAGTGGAGATGGATGGGGACTCAGAGGAAGCTGATGCAGCAGGTGAACCTTTCCCTTCCCCTCCAGGTGTTTCTGTACGAGGGAATCGGGTTTAAATATAGTCGATCAATATAGGAGAAAATACCAGAGTTCATTACCGGACGCCTTCAGGCAGCAGTAGAACTGTATCAATACAAACACACCACGTTTAACTCATCCATATTAAATATAGCAAGAACTTATGTAAATTGGAACACTTTTTAACATTGAGATGTCTCGAAAACATCCCTAATTAACACCATAAATGTATGTTTATATTTAAAATGGTCCAGCCAAACGTGTAAATATGAGGTGTGAGAATGAAGGTCTTTTGACGGTTTCATGTTGCCTTTCTCTCTCTGTCGTTCTCTTCGTGACAGATGTTACAGTGTCTCAAGGGTTTTCATTGGACAGTGCAGAAAGAACGGTGGAGCTGTTAATATTTATCTTATGCTCACACACACACACACACACACACACACACACACACACACACACACACACTCTCTCATTCAGTCACAAGTCCTTCCTGTGACCTTCATAACTGTCATTAAAATGGCTGGCAGACTGAATGGTAATATACACACTATAACGGACACACACACACACACACACCACATAGACATGTGGCTAACTTATGTATGGATAAATCACAACCTTAATGTGGTTGGTTGATGAAGCATTAAAACAATTAACGGCTAGAGGTCATTTGAGATGGGAATCTCTGTAATGGCCGAATTGTCATTGTATCGTCTCAGCTGATCTCTCTAACAATGATCCAGACACGTCACAGAGATCTTTTGATGTTCAAACACATTCTTTAAAGGAACAGTTCACTAAAAATTAACATAATGTTACAATGTACCGACCCTCATGTTTATTTCTTCAGCTGAAGGGAGAGAATGTTAACCAAATGATTTATGGTATCCATTGACTTCCGTACTATTTTTCCAAAATATAGAAGTCAATGGCTACCATCAACATTTAGGTTACCAACACACTTCAAAAAGTTAAAATTACATATAGTAAAATGTTAACCCATTAACAGTCTTGTACTCTAAGTGGTAAACACCTTTTAGGAATATCCTTCTACATTGTAAATTATATGATAACTCATAGTCCAAAAACCACAAATTTGACAGTATTTTACAGTAAAATTACATACAAAGTTAAAGCATTTGCAATCTTTTACTGTACAGGGTTTCATCATATCATTTTAGAGTATTTTTGAATTGAGCAAAAAAGCCCAAAGTGTCACTCAAAACCACATACACACTGTACAGTAAAATTACATAAAATGCTGTTTACCCATGAAGAGTGATTCTTTCACTCTAAATTCTACAGTATATGATAAGGTTAAACACAGTTTACCAATTAACATTTTTACTGTAGAATTTTTACAATATTTTTTTTCTGTAAGAACTAATTTTTTTTTTGTCAATGGCTACCATCAACATTTTGGTTACCAACACTCTTCAAAAAGTTATTTTGTTTTCAGGAACTGAAAGAAATTCATACATGTTTGGAACAACTTTCATTTGTGAGTGAACTATCCTTATCCTTAAAGTTTCAGTTCCTTTATAAAAAATAAAAAAAAAAGATCTTGCTGACCCCAAACTTTTGAACAGTCGTGTACAGTCATGTTCTTTCCAGAGGAAATGTTTACATCAGTAGTGCTTCAGCATGCGGATGAATGGTGGCCTGTGAACCATGAATACAAGCAGGAATGACATGAGACTTGAAATTTTCTGCCAAATCGAACCCGACAGCTCTGAATTACTCTCATTATTGTAGCTTTACTGTAGTGTATTGGTAGTAGAAGAGTCTAGAACAATGATTTTCTAAACTCTTAATGGTCATTTTCTAATGATGATTATAATTTTATGAGTTGTTTATTATGAATGTACCGTAGCATTGGCTGTTTGCAGATGTTCTTCATAAATATAACATTGGCTCTTCTTTAAAATCTCGTAACATCTCAGCTTTATCTTCTACTCCCCTGCTGTTTCTGAATCTTTTTGAAACATTTGTTCTAATCTGCGACTTGCTCTCCCAGAACTGTTCTCTTATGTTTCCCAAACATAATTTCTTTTAAATGTTTAACTTGACACACTCCTGCAGTGTTTCATTGGACTTCCTCAAAACACATCTGAGATATACCGGTATATTTAACGCAGCATTCGCTTTGTTTAGCTGGAACTAATGTCATAATCCTTCCTTTGTTCTTGTGTATTCCATAAAACTGTCACATCTAGATCTCATCCAGTGTGCGATTTAACAATGAGTCACTAAGGCTTGCTTGAGAGAGATAGAGAGTGACAGAGAAAGAGAGAGAGACATAAAGGTGATTTCCTATGCATAGCATGTTAATGTGTCTGTGTGAGGGAAATGGATTGCTCTATACATCGCTTAGCTTAGAAGACAATAGATCGTTTTGTTCCATAAAGCCTTCTTGGCTACATCTTGAATCATAAGACACACACACAACATCTGAAGAAAGAAAGAATAATTCTCCATAGAGCAAGCAGATACTCCCTTACTCACAATGCATTTGTTCACGCGCACACACAGCACTTTTGCCCATTTGTCTGACCTCGTGGTGAGAAATCCCATGAATGCAACCAGATTAACCCTTCTAACACACACACATAAACATACATTATAATTAGGGGTGCTAATTTGACGAATTCATATCGAGTAACAATACCAAGAAGTTATATCTAAATGCACTTTTTAAAAACATTTTAAGATACATATTAGATATTATTGCTTTTAGAATTGTTTTTATCTAATAACTTGTCTAAAAATAATGAAAGTGATAAATTATTAATTTATATAGGCTTATTTATTAATATAATTCAGTGTTATTTTTGTATCATTGTAATAAAAAAAAACTCTAATATTTTAAATCATTTAAGTTCAAGTTAAAGTATTTAGTTAATTTTTGTCATTTTTAGTCTCTTTTTTTTATGTCTATGTAATATATGTGAATTTTCTTTCAGTTAATTTTAGTACAAGTAAAACTAAATTAAAATGAGAAATGTTGCCCAATAAAGAAAAGAAAGAAATAAAAATAAAATCAAATAAATACATTTTTATTTCAGTTAACATTTATTTCAAGTAATTCATTTTTTATGGTTTTAGTTTTAGTTCCAGTTTTAGTATTAATTAGCTATAATAACTCTTACATGTTAATTTGTATTGTATATAAACATTGTTATTTAATACTTATTTAAATTACATAAATGCATAATTTACATTTACATGGCTAATGTTAAAGAAAATGGATGTTAGGCATTATTCCACATTAAAGAATCATTTTAAACAATATTATGCGACACTGTCACATGACCAGCATGTTTCATTCAGTGAGTAATGTCCATTTAACATCTTTTAAATAAGAAATAAGAAATTAGTTGAAATTGCATTGCAACTGATGTTACTTCAGGTTCATCCTAATGGAAATGAAAGAATTGCATCTTGGGAAACCATGTTCTGTGCAATGAGTACTGTTGAATACTGCATATTTAGCAAATGTAGGTCAAAATAAAGAAAACATGCACTTAGTGTAAAGGTATTATGCTGCAATAAAATATCCTCAATATAGCCATTGAGTTCCAAAGTCACTTTTTGTAAAGCTTTTTTAATGTTTAGTTCTAATTTTAGGGCTTTTCTCAGCAAATATTGATATATGTGATTAATGTGATTAATTAAATGCCATACCATGTAATTAATTCAATTAAAATTTGCAAATGATTGACAGCCCTAATTTGAATGCATTCAGGTTCTCCTTCATAGGATAAAAGCACCTTGTAGCAAAGCAGCTAAAGAGACAGGCATGTCTAAGCTTGGACCTTCATATGCTTCTGCTAAGAGGAGACAAGGGTGAGTGATGTGTTTCAATCAGGGTGGGAAAAGGGCTTCTCATGTTTCACAGTGTGACCATTTGAAGGCTCATGGGCCTTGAGTTGATGCTTTAGGTTTTTATGGTTGGCCCACTGTGGTCATAACATCCACAGCGATGATGCAATGAGACAGTCTGTCACCTGTGGTCTCCCTAAAGTCTGAGTAGACCTGCACACACATACTGTACATGCATGCTAATTTTTCCATATGCACACACACACACACACAAACACACACTCATCTGAGCAGGCGGCAGGAACTGAAGTGGAGAGAACATCATATGAAAACTCATGTGACACCTTATGATTTATTATTTTGATTCTGAATGCATTTTATCTAATTACTTTGCACAATCCACTAGTAATTTATTGAGTATAGCTGCCTATTATTTCCTGGCTTATGCTAGATATTTAATGACAATAAGATGTATTGTATTGGAACAGGGCCTAAGAAAGTCTATAATACCTGTGGGAAGTGATTGCATCCATCTCAATGGCAGTTGGTGCTTGTGCAGGACTCCTGGGAAGTCCATTTCATGCTTTTAAGAACTTGCAAAGCAAAATCAGCCACTATTAAAACATCTACTATGAATTTGCAATGTATGTGTTGCTTGCAACAAAAAAATATTATAGTTAACTAAAACTAAAATTGTAAAATAAAAAAAGTTTATTTTAATTAAGTTTCAGTTATTTCATCGTTAACTGAAATAAAATATTGACACATACAGATCAGAATGTATTGTTTTATATAATATTGGGAAAAAAATCAAATAAAACTCTGGTTCTATGAATGGCTACACGATTAATCGCATGTGATTGTCATGCTTGTCTCTTTGGTAAAGCCAAATATATATATAATGTACAAACATATGTAAATATCGATAATTGCAACATTGTTTTCTGTCACATACTGTTGCTCAAACAAACTGTTGTGGTCACTTTGAAATCACATTTCTCAAGATTTTTGTCAAAAATTTGTTAGAGAACTGTTGCACAATGTATAGGGCATCTATAGTTATGGGCAGTGTCAACAAAGATGGCCGCTTTTTCCATCAGCAAAATAATATTGTGACGATTGGGGCGGGGCCGAGATCCGGGGGAATGGAGCGAGGCCGGTGGAGTGATTGGAAATGAGTGACACCTGCGACACTCACCGGTCTCGAGTCCCACGGAGGAGCTCTGGAAGGATAAAGGGAGGAGTTACGACAGTGAAGGACGAGAGAGGACCAGGCCTGGGATTTATTTTGTGTTTTGGTTTTGTATGTGAACGGCAGTCCCGTATAGCAGAGCACTGAGAGCACAACAGACTTCACTGATCAGAGTGAGAGCGAATTCTCACAAAAGGAGTGTGTTTTTGGTTGCCAGGGCAAGACAACCCTGCACAGATTACCAAAAAAAAAAAAAAAACAGCATTAAGGGACCAGTGGATGGAGTTTATTTTTACAGAGCATCAACGGAGTTGTGCAAGTGTTTTTGTTTGTTCCCTGCATTTCGAAGATGCTTGTTTTACAAACAAGGCCCAGTTTGACGCCGGATTTGCACATCGTTTATTTCTTAAGGATAATGCAGTCCCAACGAAAAAGGGTCACGATCGTGTGTTGGAACCGCAGGCGGTGAGTAAAACTGCTTCAAATATCTCTGTGTTGTTAACTTAGCTATCAGCGCGTAAGCACATCAAGTAAACAACATGCGATGTTGTCATCAAACTGCACTTTCCACATGTACAGCTTAATAAAAAAAAAAGACGACATAAAGTGGAACTTAGTCATTTTCCAAAACCGCTAAGCAAATATATACAGTTTCAGTACATACCACATAGAGACGTCGTTGCTGATGCTGCTCTTGTTAAATTTCAGCCTCTGGATCTGATTCTGGATCATAAATATACGCTGAATCTGACTGTTAGCCATGGTTTGTTTTGGATGATGTTTTTTTCCTCACGGTAATGTCACAGTTTCCACATGCTCTCAACGCAAAAGCCTACTGGCGCTCGTGATTCTTTAGTTCCGCCCACACGGCACGACTCCAGTCGCTCGTGTTTTTCCGGGAAAAAACGGTACAGACTATCTTTCTCTTATAAATATAATAAAACTAAAGACTTTTTGGAGTTATGAAGGGTGCAGTACTACTCTATAGGTACTCAAGATTAACAGGATATTGAGTGAAAACGAGCATTTCACCCCACCTTTAACATTTTATTTAAATGTCCGCCGGTTCCCGCCTCCTTCTTCCCGACTTACGAAGTACATTCCAAATATATTTCAGAGTCTATAGTGCACTGTTATATGAGACGTGCTAATCTTAATCTTATTATTTTAGATTGATAAACTGTAAATTAGGATGTTTGTGTTAAGTTTTAAAGAACTGAATAGAAATGCAGTCACCAAACTCTGCACAATGCTCAAATCTTTTCTTAAAACCCTAAAAACCCAGTGTGTGTGTGTGTGTGTGTGTGTGTGTGTGTCCGTTCTCAGTGTTGTCAGAGCCAAATCAAGAAGTCCCTGATTAGTGAGAGCAGCAGCATGCAGTGAGGATGTTTCAGCTGTGAAAAATGTCTCAAAGTGGGAGCGCAGCACCGAGCTCTATAGATGCTGAAGCTGAAAGTACAAGAGCCAAGAACTAAGTAAACTTCAATATAAGTCTAAAGAAAGTCTGCAAGAAAAAATAAATAGAGGTATTTTATGTACAGGAATTAACCTTTTTCTACTGACGTCACAATCTGGTCCTGTCCCCATGATTCATCCTTTGAACCCTTATTCATTTTACTATACAAACGCTCAAATGCAGCGGGTCAAGATTATTCTGCTCTCTTTATAATTCCAGAAGCTCATCCAGAGATTCTCTCAGGGCTCATTTCAGAATGATGATGAGCTTGGATCTTTGTTGAAGTTAAATGAATTAAGTGTTGTGTCACGGTCCAAGCGTCATCTCTCCCACTGTTAATAAAGTTCAGAAAGTAGGCGAGGACAATGCTAAATATGCTGTGATGTTTAGTGCATTTCAGACATGCATGACGCCCTGGTAGTCTCACACACACAAGCAGTCAGTCTACCTCACGAGGGAGTCCACTCATTTAATATTCTCTCCTCACGTGCAAGGCTGTGCTGTGACAATTTGCTGTGAAGAGCGAAATGGGATGGGTTTTTTTTATCCTATACATGCATACAGTATATGGTGAATGGATGTTAAGTCCTGGCAGGAAATATATACTAAAGTAACACTGCTTGCAACTCATAAAGCGCTCATTTAAATTGTTACATAAATTGTTAAAAATATTATAATGTAAATTAAGTTTGAATTGAAAGTAAGAATGGGTTTATGAATAATTTTACAGTAAATATCTGTTGCTGTTTCATGAATGAAATTCATAACAGCTTTAAATGTGTGTGTGTGTGTGTACATGTACAAAGAAATGGAGCCCACTTTTTAATCTTGCTTTGGATGAGTGTGTGTGTGTGTGTGTGCCCAGCAGGCACCGGACGTCAATATAACGTCATGCTGACATTGGATCCCAACGTTGGTCAGACGTTGTAATTTGGTTGAAAATGAAAATCGGGTTGACGACAGAACCCAACGTCATATTGACGTCGATCTCCAACGTTGGTCAGACGTTGAATTTTGGATGAATATGAAAATCTGGTTGACGTCAGAACCCAACGTCAGGCTGACGTCGATCTCCAACGTTGGTCAGACGTTGAATTTTGGATGAAAATGAAAATCTGGTTGACGTCAGAACCCAACGTCAGACTGACGTCGATTTCTAACGTTGGTCAGACGTTGAATTTTGGATGAAAATGAAAATCTGGTTGACGTCAGAACCCAACGTCAGACTGACGTCGATTTCTAAGGTTGGTCAGACGTTGAATTTTGGATGAAAATGAAAATCTGGTTGACGTCAGAACCCAACGTCAGACTGACGTCGATTTCTAACGTTGGTCAGACGTTGAATTTTGGATGAACATGAAAATCTGGTTGACGTCAGAACCCAACATCAGGATGACGTCGATCTCCAACGTTGGTCAGACGTTGCATTTTGGATGAAAATGAAAATCTGGTTGACGTCAGAACCCAACGTCAGGCTGACGTCGATTTCTAACGTTGGTTAAACGTTGCATTTTGGATGAAAATGAAAATCTGGTTGACGTCAGAACCCAACGTCAGGCTGACGTCGATTTCTAACGTTGGTTAGACGTTGCATTTTGGACGAAAATGAAAATCTGGTTGACGTCAGAACCCAACGTCAGGCTGACGTCGATTTCTAACGTTGGTTAGACGTTGCATTTTGGATGAAAATGAAAATCTGGTTGACGTCAGAACCCAACGTCAGGCTCACGTCGATCTCCAACGTTGGTCAGACGTTGAATTTTGGATGAAAATGAAAATCTGGTTGACGTCAGAACCCAACGTCAGGCTGACGTCAATCTCCAACGTTGGTCAGACGTTGCATTTTGGATGAAAATGAAAATCTGGTTGACGTCAGAACCCAACGTCAGGCTGACGTCAATTTCTAACGTTGGTCAGACGTTGCATTTTGGATGAAAATGAAAATATGGTTGACGTCAGAACCCAACGTCAGACTGACGTCGATCTCCAACGTTGGTCAGACGTTGTATTTTGAATGAAAATGAAAATCTGGTTGACGTCAGAACCCAACGTCAGGCTGACGCCGATTTCTAACGTTGGTTAGACGTTGCATTTTGAATGAAAATGAAAATCTGGTTGACGTCAGAACCCAAAGTCAGGCTGACGTCGATCTCCAACGTTGGTCAGACGTTGAATTTTGGATGAAAATGAAAATCTGGTTTGGGTCAGAACCCAACGTCAGGCTGACGTCGATCTCTAACGTTGGTCAGACGTTGCATATTGGATGAAAATGAAAATCTGGTTGACGTCCGAATCCAACGTCAGACTGACGTCAGTCTGCTACGTTGGTCAGACGTTGCATTTCGGATGAAAATCTGGTTGACGTCCGAACCCAACGTCAGACTGACGTCAGTCTGCTACGTTTGTCAGACGTTGCATTTCGGATGAAAATCTGGTTGACGTCAGAACCCAACATCAGACTGACGTCAATCTCCAACGTTAGTCAGATATTGCATTTTAGATCAAAATGAAAATCTGGTTGACGTCTGAACCCAACGTCAGACTGACGTCAGTCTGCTACGTTGGTCAGACGTTGCATTTCGGATGAAAATCTGGTTGACGTCAGAACCCAACGTCAGACAGACGTCAATCTCCAACGTTAGTCAGATATTGCATTTTGGATCAAAATGAAAATCTGGTTGACGTCTGAACCCAACGTCAGACTGACGTCAGTCTGCTACGTTGGTCAGGCGTTGCATTTTGGATGAAAATGAAAATCTTTTTGACGTCAGAATCTAACGTCAGACTGTCTGAAAATGGAATACACAAATGTTTTGTGGTTTTATCAGAAAAATGACTAAGAGATGAACTGGATTATAACAAATATGATTTATTTATTCACATGTTGTATCATTTACATTTAACATGGAACAGAACATTTACAAAATAATTACATTTTAACATCAACATTATTGGAACTGAATAGTTTTGAAAACATTAACATACATTTTATTAACATCTTTCTTTTTTTCCTGCCACCTCCACCCACCCTGTCTGGTGCACAGTAACGTCGCAAGGGCTGTGCAAAGTGTGCAACTTCACTAGGCCTCACACCTCTAGAGGGCCTCGCTCCTGGCCTGCATTTTATGTCATTTATATCTCATTTTTATTACTATTTTTTCCACCCATCTTGTCCTTTGGTAGACTAAAATAGTCATAGCGGATAGACAGTACAAGACTCTAAGTATAAGAATGAGTAAAGCTGTTTGTTGATAGGACGACAAAAAGTTATAAAGTTTAACTTTTAAATGGTCTAGAGCCCTACATTTCACCCTGACTTTTTTTACACTCCAGGCCGGGTTTCGGGCCAATTTCCACATCATAGTTCAGATGCGGGCTGTCCTTAGGCCTGTTTAAGGCTTCTCCTTATTTTTATATTTAAGACATCCATCAATTAGTGATGAAAAAATTGCCGCACTGACGGAAACAACACGAGACCGTGCTAACATGACTGTCAATAGCGGCTTAACAGTGTTAAGTGTCCCGCAGCATCAGTGTTCTGCTTTTAAATGCACGCAAAAGGCTTAAGCTTGACATAAAGCATCTTCAAAAAATTATTACCATAAATGAGTCATGGGGTAAATAGGAATGAGATTGAATTATTTACTAATAAATAGTTTTCTGAGTTGGTGTAGCAAGGATGATGTTGCTAATCCTGACTCGCCAACTCTTAATTTTACAAGCCTTAAGAGAAAAAAGTTCATCTTTATGGATTATCTTTATAATGAATGAGTTTTTGTCTCTGATGTGTTGTATTTTGTTAAGTAGTCATTTAAAGTTTTCTATAGATATATTTGTCACGTCCGTGAGTCATGTATTCACTGAGCTTTGGTTCATTTTTGTTAAGTGCTCCTGTTCAAGACGAGACGGTAGAAAGCACATCATGACTATTTTCTTTTTTTTTTTATAAAAGCACAACGATTTGTTGATAATGTGATTGCACACAAATAAAAGTAGACAATTTACAGTTACGAATGATGTATTACTCTTACCTTTATGAGCAAAAATTACTGCATATCCACTGAAAAAAATGCAAGTGATTGCTTTGGCCAGCACGCTTTTGCTTGCACTCTCCGCACAAACTACTTGATATAGCACACATTTATCTAGGCTTAATTTTTAAAAAATACTTGAACTGTTTTATATATCTATAGATTTTATTTAGGCAAATCGTGATGATTTAAGAAGGCTAAACTGATCGATAGGTTCACTGTCTGGCACTGGCCGCTTGGCCATTAAAAAAAAATCTAGGTCTAGGGATAGGGCTTAAATTTGAGGTCCGTGCAAGGCTCTAGGCTGGTCTGCCTCAGTGGTCGAGATGGCCAATCATATCAAAGAATGTGGGTCTTACTGTCACAACATAACTAGAGTTTGTGGAAAAATGTAAGCAGTAGCCTACGGTATTAGAGAACTGTTTTATGATTGAAATGTTCAGCGACCAAACATAACAGACTATCTAGAGATGCAAACTACTCAACCTTTTATGAAATTTTGCCCTTTTGAATTGAAAAAATGCGATAGGTTAATGATTCATGTAAAACATAAAATAAATGTGACAATAGACATTTGCGTTTTCGACTATTAAACATACGAATAAGAGTGAGAGTGCACATTTTAAAAGAAAATATTATTTTCAAATAGTGCAAATTGATTTTAGATGTAAAATTCAGCTGCAAAAACCTAGTACCGTTTAATTTCACTTTAATAGCAATAAAACAGTTTCTTTTCTTTCCCAATAAAGTGAAATACTGAACATAAACATAGGAAGATGAGAAAATAATTATTTTAGAAGAAAATGTTGGATCGCTCTTCCATCTGAACTCTTCATATATAACTGTCTACAAGCCTAGAACTAATTTAAGCATTCTTATTAACTTATTATAATTATGATTGTAGATCCTTATGAGCTAGTGCGTGGCCATGATTTGTGCGCAAGCATGTCAGTGAGCAAGGCATCACAATCGAACAGATGCATGTTAAAGTTGAGTTTGGTTGCGGTTCTGGCTTTGCTACCGTTCGGACGTTCTAGCCTACTGTTCTGCACTTCGCTTATTATTTCTGTACTTTTCTCAGATTTTTCTACGATTTTTTACTTCAGCAGATCAGCACAGTGCTCAAACAAAATATTTTTGGCACAAACGCTAAAACTAAAAACTTTTTTTGACTGGAATAATACTACAAAAGAAGACTTTGCCTCCCACTGCCAGCAGCTTACATTCTGGAGATGGGAAAACAACTGCCTACATTCAAATGGAAGAGAGAGAAAATGCCTCCTGTTGGATCTACTTGTTGCATGAACTGCTGCAAACTTCTACAAAGAATTGTGATTCTTGAAACAAAGTTACTTGCTGGACTTCCAAAACAGGCGAAACACTCAGCAGACTGTCGTCATGGACCCTCTCAGCATACAGCCGGTGAGTCCCATGAATCTTCTGAATCTCAACAGTTTGTACCAAGTGTAGAGGAACAAGCCGAAACGGATCATCACACTAATCGATGGCACAAACAGGGTGCAAGACCCAGAGGAACACAAGACATCAGATTGTCATGAGTTTCTCGTATTGCTGCCGTAGCTTTCTCTACCCCAGATTCAACTATGACAAGGCTTGTAAATACCAGTATTCTACCTCCCACTATACATCTTGAAAACAGATTTGAAGAATTAATGAATGCGGGTGAGGAATCCCCAAATGTGATTAGCAGCTAACACCGTTACTAACAGACAGTGACATTCAGCTCAGAGCGTAGCCGAGCCTAGGACTCTGATAGTGGGTGACTCTATTATCAGAAACCCATAGCAGGACTACAATAACATGCTGCCTTCCTCAAGCAACGGTCTCTTATGTGAACAAGGAACTTCAGAAAATGAAGCACAAGACTACAAATCTAATTATCAATCCATGTGGGGAAGAATGATACTCTCAAAAAGCAGTCAAACATCCTTAAGAAGGACTTCAGTGAACTCTTTCAAACACTTTGAAGACTCCAAGTTCAGTCGTTCATCAGTGGACCACTCCCAACTGATAACACCATGCAGCCACAAAAAGCACTGCTGATGGACACCATCCCGGAAGAGACCTGCCCTCAGAGCTCAGCAGACAGACTGTGATGTATCAAAACAGATACAAGACTCAGCACTCAAGGATGACTTTCTTGAAGACAGCCGGGGAAGCCAAGACAACATATCACAGCCACAAGAAACACCAGAGACACAACCATCTCACCAGACACATTATTCCTCTCTCCAGCATCTCCACTTCTGTGCTTTTCACTGAAATGGTAGAATTGGTGTATACTTGGACTAAACTCTCTCACTCATTCGCTGCAAGCCCGCAAATGTCAACAAGAAACAGCAGGGTCCCAAAACATCAAAGCCTGGGGGCCCTGCTCCTGTGAGAGCTCTCAGACCGCTGCAGCAACAGCAGGCCCCAAACCCCTCCAATCTGCTGAAGGTGAACCAAAAACAACTGATAGAAGCTCTCAGTAGCCGTGTTTCCACTATCGAGCTAGGACCGGGCGTGCTAGTGCATGCCAGGGCCAGTCGCGTTTCCACTGTCACTTCCGGGGCTTGATCGTGCCTCGCCGGGGGCTTCCTTGGGGCCAACGGCCAGGTTTTTTCGGCCCGACGAAATCCTTGGGCCAAAGCGGGCCAGCTGGGGCTAGAGGAGGGGTTACGAACAAAGCGGAGTTTCTCCGTGTCTGGAGGGGCGTCAGCGCGGATCATTTCAGAAAGAAAACAACTTAAACACCAGCATTAAAGACTTTTTTAAAATCAGTTGAGCTCAAAACTCACTCTTAGTTAGCAGCAAGTGTTTGAAATAACTTGATCCGATGTGGATTATAATCACTAAACAAGGCAGAAATATTTATAAGCGATGTAAAAGACTATGCACGATAAACATTAACATTACCATGGTAATATGACCGCTTGGAGAAATCAGACGTCAGCTTCTTATTCTTTATCACAATTGTGTATTATTAAGTAACATTTTATCTGTCGTCTTGTTTCGTGAGTTTAGCTCCACGTTTCATATCATCAAAAATATAATAATGATTTTTGTTCGGGGAGCTTTTATAAAATAGAGATTATGTGCTGTGGATCATTTCAGAAAGATAGCCGCGATAACGCCAGCATTAAACGCTTTATTTAAATAAGTTGAGCTCAAAACTCACTTTCAGTCAGCAGCGAGTGTTTGAAAATAACTTGATCCAATGTGGATTATATCACCATACAGGGCAGAAATATTTATAGAGCGATGTAAAAGACTATGCACGCTGGGCATAACATTAAACATGAAAATATGACCGCTTGAAGAAGTCGGACGTAGCTTCTTATTCTCTATCACAATCGTGTATTTACTAATTTATATTATCTATCACAAGCCTCGTCTCGAGAAGTTTAGCTATGTTGCCTATTATAAAAATATAATAATGTTTTTGTTCGGGATCCTTTATAAAAATAAAGATATCATTCATTCTTTTTGTGACGTATAGGCCACTGTGACGAACAAATAAACAGAAACAGACTCTACTGTATAAGCAGGCTATTTTCATAAGCGTTAAAAATAAATAAATAAAATATAAAGTGTATTTATGTGCGATTAATTTTGAGTCTTGATAAAATTAAATCATTATGATCAATGTATCACGTTATTCTAATAGTTAAAACATCCATGCTTTTGAAATTTGAATAACAAAGCATGCAAACAAACGGCCGCTTTTATCATGTTCGTTTTGTGATCGCGCATGTTCAGTGACTTATTTCTTATTTTTCTGATAACTCTCTTTGTTAGTGAAATAATGAAGGTTGCATGACGTTGTTCTGAGGGCGTGTCAAGGGCGTTTTTAGTGACGAGCAGCGGAGCTTCAAGCTCCCCTGTGGAACCCTGCGCTACTCTGGCCTCGGTGCTACTGGCCCGAGGCTATGAGCCCCGCCCGGCCCGCTTTAAGCCCTGGCTCGCACTGGCCCGACAGTGGAAATGCGGCTAGTGATATGTGTTCGGGTCTGCTACAATAACCGCAACATTCACAAATGTTTAAAGAACAAGTGGGACCCCAGTGTGCCTGTAGTTTCTCGATTTCACTTTTATCATGTGACAGAAAGTTTAAGGCCATCTTAAGCCGAGGGCAAACTCATCTAATATGCATCAACTAAACTGATGTAATGACATAAAGCACTGCCATCAAGTTAGCATCTTTAAACATTCGCTCACTAAAAAATTTAATCATTTTGTAAATCAATGATTTATAACCACCAAAACAATTAGGATGTTATGTTTCTAAATGAAACATGGCTAGAGGACAGCTGCAGTTCAACAGTCCTCAATGAAGCAGTCCTTCCTAACTTCACTTCCATGAGTGTTGCAGGACTGTTAGGAGAGGTGGAGGTGGAGCTGCTTTTTTAAAGATGTCTATCAATGCAAACAAGTGTCATTTAGTCATGACTTGTCTTTTGAATATTTAGGGATTGTGCTAAAAGGTGCCTCAACACATTCTTTTTATTATTATTTACAGGCCTCCAAAATACTCTTCAGCATTTGTTGAGGTAACAAGAAATGTTATCAATGATTTCCTCAGAGTTTGACTGTTTTGCTAATGCAGGGGATTTTAATTTTCACATAGACAATGCAGAAAACAAAACTACAAAAGAAATGATAACAGTTCTAAATATCTTTGACTTGATTCAGCATGTGCATGGACCCACACAAAGGTGGACACACTCTAGATGTAATCATCAGTAGGGCTCTAAACATTTCATTCATTGTTATTAAGGACGTAGTACTATCTGATCACTTCTGTATTTTCTTTGATATATTGATCTCTGCTACCACTTACTCTAGAACTGTCTCTGTCAGAAGGATATGCTTTCAAATGTAGCCGCACTTAATAACCAGAGCCGTAGTTCGCTGACAAAGTGGTGCATTATTGCGTTCAAAATCGCAGAAGAATCTCATGCGGTTATGAACCGATATTGCGTAGCTTGTTCAGCGAACTACGGCTCTGTCTATTAAGTGCGGCTCCATTTGAAAGCAGGTTATTGACATCAACCGCTAATCACCGCTAATCACAGAACCAGCTTTACTGACGAGACATGCATGACAATTGCATGCAATTAATAGTGCAAGCCCTAACAAGAACACTAGTGTACTATTTACGGAGGCCATATCTTTAACACCAAAGTATTTTTTGCCGACTCTGTTGATATTCTCCTTTATTCCTTCAACTCAAAAGTTAAGAATGTTATTAATGATATTGCTCCAATAATAGTCAGTAAGAAAACAAACAACATTTTGGAAGACATAGTGCAGCAACTAAAATCTCAACTTGCTATATTGACACACTTCCCACATCTTTTTTCAAAAGGTGTGCTTAACTGTTTAGAAGTAAATTTCTGTTCTGGACTATTCCAAACTCCCTGAAAACTGGCAGTTGTTTAAGCCCCTCCTGAAAAAAGAGCAATCTTTGATAACACTATTTTGAGCAATTAATAGACCAATATCTAATCTTACTTTTTATAGGCAAAAATTATAGAAAAGGTAGTTTTTAATCAGCTGAATAAATACTTAAACATCTGGTTTCAGACCGCATCACAGCACAGAGACAGCACTCATTAAGATATAAATGATATTAACTTAAATTGTGACTCTGGCAATATATCAGTGCTGGTATTGCTAGATCCTCAGTTGCTGCGGTTTGACACTGTCGATCATAACATACTACTAGAGAGACTGGAAAACTGGGTCGGGCTTTCTGGATGGTACTCAGAATGGTTCAGGTCATACTTAAAAAGGAGCGATCATTATGTGAGTCTAGGAGAGCATAAGTCTAAGTAGACATCCATGATATGTGGAGACCCACAAGGTTCAATTCTTGCACCGCTCTTGTTTAGCCTGTATATGCTTCCTCTAAGTAAAATAATGAGAAAGAACCTAATTGCCTATTACAGCTATGCTGATGATACCCAGATTTACCTAGCCTTATCTCCAAATGAATACAGCCCCACTGACTCCCTCTGCCAATGCATTGATGAAATTAATAGCTGGATGTGCCAGAACTTTCTTCAGTTAAACAAGGAAAAAACTGAAGTCATAGCATTTGGAACAAAGATGAAGTTTTAAAGGTGAATGCATTGACTCTAGGGGTCTAACAACTAAAAATCAAGACAGGAAACGTGGTGTGATTCTGGAGACAGACCTTAGTTTCAGTAGTCATGTCAAAGCAGTAACTAAATCAGCATACTATCATTTAAAAAACATTGCAAGAATTAGATGTTTTGTTTCCAGCCAAGACTTGGAGAAACTTGTTCATGCTTTATCACCAGCAGGGTGGACTATTGTAATAGGCTCCACACCGGCCTTCCCAAAAAGACCATTAGACAGCTGCAGCTCATCCAGAACACTGCTGCCAGGATTCTGACTAGAACATCTGAGCATATCACACCAGTCCTCATTAACTTCCAGTTACATTTAAGATTGATTTTAAAGTACTTCTACTTGTCTAGAAGTCACTCAAAGACCTAGGACCAAAATACATTGCTTCCAGAATCAGCCTCCAGAAGAGATCAGATGTGCTAAAACACTAGTCACATTTAAATCTAGACTCAAAACTCATCTGTTTAGCTGTGCATTTATTGAATGAGCACTGTGCGATGTCCGACCTGATTGCACTGTATTTTATGTATTAACTGTAAGATCATTTTCTATTTCTAACTGTTTTAAATTCAAGTCAATTTTTAAATAATTTCCAAAGTTTTAAATTGCTTGTTTTAGTTTTGTTCTTCATGATTATTTTACTTAATTTTATGTAAAGCACTTTGAATTACCATTTTGTTCGAAATTTGCTATATAAATAAACTTGCCTTGCCTTGCTACAGCAACCTCCCCCACCACACACACACACACACACACGCAAATTGTAGAGGGCCTCGCACATCAACTTTGCACAGGGCCTCTCACCCTCCTTGCGACGGCTCTGCTGGGGCATATTTTAAACAAAAGGCAGTGGCTGCTGCAGTATTTGCCCCGTCTCTTTTGATGTTTTCTGGACACTCTCTGTAAGAAATATTTGAATAAGAAAATGTGTAAGTATAGGATATGATGCACTATAGTAATCACTGAATGTAATCATTAACTATTTAATTTTGCCTTCCACAGAAATACATTTAGACCACTTAC